>NC_067455.1:16202736-16257736 GCF_025434085.1 Hippocampus zosterae
ATAAATCTCTCGCACACCTCACACACACACACAAACACACGCACACGCACGCACGCACGGACACAAGTGGGTATTTTACAAAATGTTATCAGTCCGTCATTTGTCATCTGTCAGTCACCTGGGACATCAGTCCGTCATTTTTTCATGCCGAATCAAACTAGAACTGCCAGTCATCTGTCACGTTATTTTAACTGCACTTCAGTCATTCATTGCACTTTTGTTTAAAAAAAATATATATATACTGTATATTCTGTATATGACACACACACACACACACACACACACACACACACACACACACACACACACACACACCTATTAAACACGTCAGGTATCAAACCCTCAGATGTGATGAGGGTAATTTTACTCAGTGAAACGTCTGATACGATGTATGCATTTTAAAAAAAAAATACAACTTTCTACTGGAAACAAGTCTGTGTACACTTTACAGAAGATAATAGCCATATGAAAGGAAAATGACCACTCCTCCCAGAAAATGACTCCCAGATCACATTATCAAACTGTGTCGTAAATAGGTTCCATACTTGGGAGAGCCATTTAAGAGTTACCACATGAGGCCTAAGCAAAGTATAATCAAAGACAATTTTCACCAGGTCATGATTGTGTTAGATGTATCAAATGAGAGAGAAAGTAATACCACTCTTTATTAAAAGCCAGTAGGTACTAAACATCAAGAAATTATAAGTGTAAAATAACTATGTAATCTAATATTTGTGCATTGTCAAATTATGTTTTTTGGGTTTAGTTTGTTTTTTTTTTTTTAGATTGTTCTCAATTCCTGATCATTCTTTGAATTTATGCAGTTAAATCTTAACCCTTGTGCTCTCCTCCACTACTTTCTCTACTCTTTGGACACCTTGGTGACAAAAATGTATACGCACAACCAAACTGCGATAAAAGCATCACAATACAATAATATTTCAGTAGTAGTTTTGAGCAAGTCTTAAGTTGAGTCATTAAAATCCGCTGCAAAATACCGATAAACAGTATGATCATTCAAACGTTGTTTTTTATGGATTTTTTTTGTAGGATTTTTTTGTATCAGTCCACATTTAATACTGAATGTTGTTGTAAAAAAAACACTTTTCCCCCCAACTTAAAATAAATTATTATTAGAGCTATCAGTTTAGCGCGTTTTTACTGGCATTAATTTCAATAAATTTTAACGGAATTAAATTTTTTTTCTCGCGAAATTAACGCGGCACACGTTGCAGCGGATGTTACGTTGCTCTATAAATAAACCAGAAACAAAACAACAAGCGTGCTGCACAGGTACACGCATGTTTGTTTTGCCAGCCACGGCAGAGCGAGACACCGAAAACGGATACTTAAAGAGTTTATGAATGGAAAGTTTACTTTTAAAAAGTTGCCAGATTGTTCCACTGACAAGACCAAAGTTATCTGTATGTTTTGCAGTCATAAACTGAGCTATCATCATAGGACGTCGAGTCTGAAATACCACTTCATGGCCAAGCACACAGCTGACGTGAGTACTCCGCCCTCTCGTCTCAGAAAGACAGCTATGGATCATTTCAAAGTGAAGAAAATGGATGACACGACGAAGAAATTTGCTGAAGCCATAGCTAAATATATGGCTACTGCACGAAGCCTGTCAACATTGTCCACAGCTCGATTCAAGCTGAAATCATTCGCATTGCATCGAACGACTCCACTACAGATTGCCAGCGAGAGCCTCTATTACAAGCTGTGTATAGAGATTGTACGTAGCGGAGAAGGCTACGGTACACGAAGCGGGAGAAGACACCGTTTCGGGAGAAAAATAAGAGACTAGGTTGATGAGCCTCTGGTGAATAAAGAGCAGGTAGCCTGTTGAATACGATGTATGCCACTGACTCGATTGTTACTTGTTTGGAACTATTTTGTGTGGAAGGTGACAGTGTTCCCTGTCCATATAAATAAAGCGGGTGGAGCTTCTCTGTGTTCGTCTGACTGACGGTGCGCTTAGGCATGTCGAGAGTTCAGCGGTGCAGTCGTAGTGACCATACTGAAAATAAAACGTCTCCGGTGTTGTCATCGCACCAAGTGTATCATCCGAAATGATGTCTACACAAAACCGTAGAGAGACTTCCGCGCAAGAACGACCAACAGAATCAACATAGACAGCTGTGTTCAAAGCAAACTTGAGAAAAACGAAGTATGCAACCATGACTTAAATCCACTGTAGGCTGAGTATTAGTTTACCTTAAATGTGCAATTTGTTATATTGCTGCTCTGTTTTGATTGCATAAAAAAAGCTGTTAAAGCAGCTGTTGTGTGACAAAATATACTTTTCACTGTTGTTGATGGACAGTAATATTGTGTGAGAGATAATCTGTGAATAATTGCTCCAAGTGAAAAATGTTCATGTAAAATTGAAAATCGAAATTGTTATTCAGTAAATATTTGCATTTTGCACATAGAAAACTGATTCATGATTCCATTTTAATGAGAGCATTAAAATGGGGAAAAATAGGACAAAAAAATATAAAAGGAAATTCAGAAACGATAAAAAATGCGTGAGTAATCACGATAAAGTTTTAGTGAATTTGAGTTAATTATGACAGTTGCATTTTTAACTAGATTAAATATTTTTAATTATTTGACAGCTCTAATTATTATATATTCTTACAATATGTTTTAGTAGGGATGAACGATGTCCCTTTTAAATGTTCCTAGAACAATGTTCTAGAACAAAGGTCAGCGGTTAAATTGTTTTGTATGTCGTTGTAGCCAGGGTTCCTTTTAAGAATTGAACAGCTGAAAACATTTACTAATTGTAAACCTCTTTCGAAGTTTCTTTCAGTTTGGTGTTGAATTGAAGCTTTTACTGTTGCAAATTATAATGATGTGTAACAACCTAACCTGGGGTTCATCACCAGTCGTCTGAAAAAGTAAGTCCAGGTGATGTAGTCCATTGCATCTTGCTTGGAAGAGACAGTCCCTGCAGCTATCTCTGCATTCAAATGGTCTGACAGCACACTGAGGAGACTGAGGATAGAACAATCACTCAATGTCTACATTTGACAACAACAATAATCATAATAATGATAATAATGGCAGCAACAACACTAAAAAGAATGTGAAGAATATGTGAATCAAAATGAAGGCCGAATAATCTGTTTCATAAAGCATCAAATGCGCCACTCCATGTAGAAAATACATATATTGACGCTAAATGTCAACAATAATACAGTACTTCTCCATGTCTATATTGATCACATTAACAAGTCCAAAATTGTAATACAAGGATTCCCTATAGTGAATTATAGCAAGGAAATCCCTTTTTTGCACTCACCTGGACTCAACAGGGAAAGGTTCATAGAGAAATTTCTTGTAGAAATCTTTTTTTATGTCATGGACAAGAATAACTGCTTTGCCCTGGTCATCAAACTGAGGCCGACCTGCTCGCCCCATCATCTGCAGAACATCTGCAGAGACACATTAAATAACAGGTCGACATTTCAAAAGCCATATGCTTTGCATAATATTATGGCTGCTTGTTTCAAATCAGAATTGCTTCTACCGCTGGAAAAAACAAATTATTGAATAACTGCTCGTGGAGGATGACCATTTAAATGTCAACTTTTGGAGATAAAAGGCAAAACATGGAATTTCCAAAATGCTGTATTTTTATTCCAATGGGGTCAATTAATTTCATTCTGTTTTATTTTTTAAAAGACCAACTAGAAAAAAGAAAATAACGCAGCCCAAGGGAGGGCAAGCCCGGTAAATGCACCAGGAAGGTCATCTGGCTTGAAACTTTGCCAAAGAATTATGAATGCCCCTTTTTCTTCTTTTTCTCTAGGTGGTCCCAGTACTCCCCAATAGATGTGAGTACATTTAAAACACAAAAAAAGGTAAACATCGTTCAGCAATATTAACATTTAATATTGTACTTTTTTGTTATAAATTACATAACAAAACACAATTTCATAATTTGTCTCTCACACTGCACTACTCCCTCTTTTTCTTGTCATCGCATTATCCATTTTTTGCTCCAAAGGACTTGAGGATTTTCTGCAAGGTTAACAAAACAAAAAAATCATACCTGTAATGGGGTAGTCCACATATCGTCTGGTTTTTCCATCATAGTATTCAGTTCCTTTGACAACCACCAAATGAGCAGGGAAGTTCACTCCCCAAGCCAGAGTGCTTGTGGCAATCAAAACCTGAGATGAGGTGACAAGTGTTAAATATTGACATTTATCAAAGAAAATAAATACACTCTGACATTTGTGTTTGACATCAAATGATGAAGACAAAAGGGTCAAGATTTTTCTAGGTATTTCGAGGGATTTTACACCTGACGCGAATCCCCCAAGAATTTAAAGAGGCGGAGGCGAAAGCCTAGAGTAGGACCACAAAAGAAAAATGCTAAAATATGGTGAGAAATTCATTAATTGGTTCCAGGCTTGATGCAGTGACAGTCACTTATATATTTTAAATCAACCTGGTTCGGGAATGTTTCATTAAAATGTTGTGTTTTGTTCCCAATAGTATTTTCTTTTCAGTTGTTGACCAAATCCAGTCTATAGCAAAAAAAAAAAAAAAGGCCTCATTCTTCCCATAATTGTGGTGCATGGTGAATAAAGTGAACCCTCTTTTATCGCAGGGGTCATATTCCAAAAAGAACCTGCGGTAGACCAAAATCCGTAAACTATTCAGCTTTATTTTTTACAATTATTGCACAATATAATACTGTACTATCGAATGAAATCAAAGATAAAAACATGCTTTTTGGCAACCTCTACAGAGATGAGGCGTGGAGACTGTTGACATTGGTCTCAAGTCCCTTAGCCAATCAGGATTCAGAACACAATGTGTGGTTTAAAAAAAGTCAGTCAACTGCCAATATCCCAGTTAAAGGAAAAATTATTGTTCTTATCCAGCGATACCAATGCGGACTGTCCTATGATGTCTAAATATTGTGCACGCAGAAAGATTGTACCTGGATCTTGCAGTTGACAAACAGTTCTTCCACAGTCTTTCTGTCTCGTTCATGTAAACCAGCATGATGCATCCCGATTCCGAATGCCAAAGTTAGCTTCAAGTTAGAATCCCGCACGGTGGCAATGATGTCCTCAATCTGCAGACGGCCCAAAAGAATGTCACAGAAATCAGAGTTAGAATTCTATTTGTGCGTCTTGAATTAACTTGAGATAATCAAACTGCAAATCAGTTTCAACTTTGCTTTCAATGTGCTTGCAAAAAATGAAAACCAAGGGTAAAAAGTAAAAATAAAGGTTTGCTTTGAGAAAATAATCAGAAGGTGTGTGAAGTTTCACATAATCCCATTACTAGATCCAAAAATCCATGAAAATTGTAGGACAACTATCAAAAAATGCAGTTGTGAGATGTGTCAGGGAAAATGGACAGACTGATCTGACAATTAATCTATGCTTGTTAAAAAGCGTCGGTTGTTTGTTTTAAACAGGAAATTGAATGTTTTACGATGTGTTCACTTACTGGACCAACAGAGACCCAAAACGTACCTTAAAACCAAGCTACGTATTGATGCGTGATTCTATTTTAATGTTGTTTCACCATAATAACCTTCTCTTTGTCGACACTGTGGGACAGTGACAATGTGTGGAATTTAGCCACTTTACAAATCTTTATACACCGACAAAATGTAACACACTGCTGTTAACTAATCCTACATAAAACAGGGCCTATTTGCAGGCAAACATACAATGTAAATGTTTAAACCCAAATAAACACTTGCATATGAGTACCATTTCGCCTACCAGAGGAAAGTGCATGCAGCCATTCCCTTTTTATTGGATCAGGAATTGACACTACGGATGATCGAATGCATGTGCCTTTCGTGTTGCTGCACTTGAACAATGCATGTATGCATGAGCTGTGATGTCGCAGGTGAAGTAAATCATCTGCTCAGTGGAGGTAGACAATACTTCTCTCTCATCCTGATGCAGCCACTGTTTGGGGTTGTCTTCGGTCGCCAGGTATGCAATGAGGTCCAGGGCTGTCAGTCGGGTTTGTCGTCGTGATGAGACGAAGATCAGCACTGGCTTAGCTGGAGAGTGACTACGTATTGCTGTGAAGGTAAGTGTTGAAGTCAGTTATTAAATTGTTAAAAAAATATCTCCAATTTCAAATACAATGAAAATAGATTGCCATTTGTGACATTCTGATTTGTTGATGATGATGTCAGCACTAAACTTTACCCTGCCTAAAAGAATCTGTCGTGATTTTCTGGCCTTTTTTTTTGTGATGATAAAAGCCATAGACTGGCACGCACCCATTTGATGCATAATCCCCCCCCCCCCCCATCTCAGACTGTCTACATCATAGCGGGTAGGCGGCAATTCCAATACGTAATGTTTCCTGGATGTGTTTGCCAATTGAAATGGTGACCAATCGTTGCAAAAATGCATATGCACATTCCTCCTCTTGTCTACTTCAACCTGTGAAAATATAAAAGCAGGCTGCACAATATTTTGGATTTATTGACATCAAATGTGAGCTCCAATGAACAAAACCCACAAGCACCTCCACAAAATCAAAAATATTGTGCTGAACATTTTAAAACTATTATTACAGACTCAAGTGGACAATAGCAGAAATGCACATTATGAATTTTGGTGGTGACTGGTGGTAATTGAGAAGTGCTGAAAAAGTGGGGAGCTGATTAAAAAAGACATTTTCAGTAGAATTACGTGTGCGAATGCTCTCGAGCATTCACACAAAAAAGTAGTCAGAGGTACCTTGGAAGGTGGGTTTATTCATGGTGGCCATGCGGGGGCAATAGTGCTGTCCCGGAAACCCATGAATATGAACCTCCAGCGGTACAGGGCGAACAGAAGGACGGAAGTTAAACAAACCCACCTGTCGAACAAAAGAATAGAAGGGTGTGGAGAAAAGCGGAAAGGGGGAAACAGAATGCATAAAGTATAATGTGAGCAGCTGGTGTTACAAAGCCCCATCTGGTAGTAATGTGAGGTTTCTAACGTTCTCATTGAGAAACCGAGACACAAATTGCTGCCGGACTGGTGCTATAAAGTCTGAAAGCTTTATGGTGTTGATGGATTTTAATGTGTTGTGGTGGTGTGCAGCAGCACCATGTCAACAACATTGGAATCAAAGTGTGATTTAGGATGCTATTGCTGTTATGTGTCGTCTTTTCGTGTGCTTTGAGTATTTTAAGTGTACCAATAAAGAATCAAATTAGCCCACCCAGTCCAGACAGCAAAAAGTAAAGCAGTTTCAAGAAGTGCAAGCATGGGCAATAACCCCATCTTGTGGCCAGACTGAAGAATCATCTTGGCAACCGCTCTGTTAATCAAAGAAAAACTGAAAAGTGGTCACAGAAATAACTTGAATCTGCCAGACAAAAAAATGTAAAATAAAATAAATATACAACACAATGAAACTTAGACACTGCACAGGAAATGTAGTTAATGTGTGTTAATGTGTTTGCTATTTCCACTGCTGTGATAGGTCAAATGCAGTGGTCAAATTCTGTGTATTAATGTGTACAGGACAAATGAAGATGATTCTTCTTAGTCTTTTTCTTAGTGTGTGTGCTTTATTACGCACACATAATTCAGTATCTTTGGTACATATTCAGCAGTAGACATTCAAAATTCATTTATACTCGCACTATGGGTGATAAATTTGTTGTGAGACTTAATGTACTGTATAAAAGACACACCGTGAGGTAGAGGATACTAAATTTACTAAGCAATTTTCAGCAGTAAAAATTTTGTCTTGAATGAATTTGCTATCTTGATTATTTACAAGTACATTAACGCCTTTAAACACGCATTTTGGCACTTGTTGTGAAATGAAAATTACATCACATGCATTCAAGGAATGACTAATCCTGGCTCAGCCTTCAAATGTCACATGAGCCATGATTGCTTGTTATCTGAGCCCTGAACACGGCATTTTCAGTCAAGAGCAAGTGGCAAAATTCAATGTAGTTATTAAATACAAGACAAGGCAAGTATGAAAGTAACAATGAAATGAGGACAGTTTTGAGATTTGGCCAATTTAAATATTAAAACGGTATTTCTTTTGTACATCAAAAGTTGTGCCCCCCCAAAAAAACCCTGATTTAGGGCACAAGAGGGACGAATGAAGGTTCCTGAGAGTGGTGGACTGTGAATTTGCTCAATAGGCATTCAGTGGGTACTTCTCCCCACTTAATCTACCACAACAATCAAATAGGAATAATAGAATCCAATACTATTCGATAAATAGTATCACTGTGCTACGTGTAGCATCTGGAGCAGTTCTGAATCAAAATGTATCAGATAAAATGACAAAAAGAGAGCATTTAAATGAAATGAATCACACTCACTATGAGATGGCGATTATTAAATGGATAGTATTAGTGTGCATCTTGCTCCAGATGTGTTTTGCCAGTAGAAGTTAACTGAAATCTGATTGGTTTCAGAAACAATAACATTGCAAATAAGGTTTACTGGTACGACCACCACGGGGTCCTTACTTGTTTGATTCCCAACCAGTCAGCAAGATCTCGCGCATTAGCAAGGGCAGTGGAGAGACCAACAACTCGAACACCTTTCGAGGTGTGGGAAGAGATGAAGTTGGTCCTTGACACAATGACTTCCAACACTGGACCTCTATCTTCCCCTGTAATCACAGAAAATGTCCGCCTTATACTGGAATCGTACATTGTAGAGTGATGCCCACTGGAGTTTACTGCTTAATTAACAAAATGGGCAAATACATGAACGTTTTTGCCCTATGATTTCGGATTCATTTTTTACATCGTTCCCCCCACCCCCCCAACACTCAACAATTTCAGTTTCAGATCATCACCCCTAATTTTAATATCTCACAACTACAACACCAATAAATCAAATGCATGACGTGACAATTTTATTTTTTAAGGGAAAAACAAATCCATGTAAACTAGTAATAAACGACTGTCATCTTGACAGCAAAAACTGAAATCAAGGGTTCAAAATAGTGATGCGTCTTGGCTTCCTCTTTTATTTCAGAGCTATATTTAAAGTTAGAGTCCATATGTCTGGCATGCAAATTGACAGACGTACACAAGCTGAGGCGAAGCTCAGAGCAGACTTTTGGAGAAAAGAGGAAACAGACTTCTTTATTCTGCACTGTGGCGGGTGACATGAATATAATGTATTTTATAAATGGTATATAGCAGTGGTCCTCAACTAGAAAGGCTGTCGGTCCACTTTTTTTTTTTATAAGACCAAGGCCCGGTCCCATGCACGGCGGTCATGGGGAGAAGGGCTATATGCCAATTTAGTATGGTCAAGCCAACCTTATACAAATCAACACTCCTCACAAACAAACAATAATGGGGTGTATGAAAATAACAATTATTCACTTTGCCAGTACACAGCAAATAATGAGAGGTATTGTGTTGAGGCAGAGGAACTCTTTTATATGTTTAAGTTGTGCCTGCTTAATAATAGAAATAGCCCTTTTAGGGAAATAAGAGATTTTTACTTTAACTTTGTTAAACAGTAGTTGTCTTTTTTCCCCTTAATTTAACAAAATCAAAACAAAATACTCATTTTACCAAAATAAATACTAAACATGAAAACAAAAATATTATTTTCATTTGTACAATTCCCCTTTTCACATCCCCTCTGAAATCAATGAAAAATATATCAGAAGAGGAGTTAAGAACCATTTTAAATACTGACACAAGGGAGCACGGGATTGTGCAGTGCTGTTCTTCCACTCAAGGTGAATGCAATGTCTGAGGCATGCAAATATTATTTGAGGACGCCATTGGGATGTTCATTTACCATGTTGCGGTGTTCTGCTGTTAAACAGCTGCAAAGATCCCCGGGTAGACGGGAGCAAAACTGCACACGATCGAAACCTCCCGCGATTCGTCTTGTCTAATTGTGTGTGCGGCTTTCCTGTGCTGAAGCTATGACCACACTGTGGCGTCGCGCGTGCATCTGTTACCTGACACAATCATCCATTTTGAATGCTTATGTATGGGCACACCTTAAGTTCTGAGGAGCCAATCAGCGCATTGTATATGCTGACGCTCATGTATGGGCACACCTTAAGTTCAGAGGAGCCAATCAGCGCCTCGTTATCGCCGACATGCCCTGCTCAGCCATGAGCATTAGCCAGTTCGTCAAACATTATACACACAGTCGCGTTGCAGCGTCCTCTACAATACATCTGTTCGTGCACGCAAATAATAAAACGGATAATTTTAACAAGCGATCGCGGTAATGCGCAGATTACAGTCCAAATATATAAAATGTATAACGTAAAAATCACTTTATAATTTATTATTTTATACAATTTGCCGAGGGTCCGGACAGAGGAGGTAGGCGGTCCGCTCGTGGATCGCGGTCCGCCAGTTGAGGAAGACGGGTATAAAGGAACAAGCGGAAATTAAATGTATTTGCATCGCAGCGTCAGTATGTTGCTGTTTTAAATCGGGTTATTCAACTATGGGGAGTAATACTAACATGCAACCGGGTCATTACGGATGTTTAAAAAAATCTGTAATTTATTTTATTTATCGTCAATAGATTTCACGATAGACATGAAAAGTGACACAATAATACAACAACATATTGCCCAGCTCTAGATGTTATTCTGTATTATTTTTCCCCAGTTACTTGGTATTTTGCTGTTCACTTTTAGTAACTCTCCGCTGTAATGTGGTTGCAGCCCGACCTGTGACAAGTGCCTTGTATCAATCAGGCCCCCCATTTCGGTGTTTTGCTTTTGTATTTAGAGACATCGTAAAAAACGAGACAGGAAGATCCGCCAGGTGTCATTAGTAAACAATCCTTACATACCAAGCAGGTGGATTTCGTCAATGATGAGGATCGCTACTTTTTGAACGTAGCTTCTGTTTTGCCAGCTTCTGCTTACTCCATCCCACTTCTCGGGTGTGGTGACAATGAGGTCAGCTTGTGCTATAGCTCTCATATCTGGGGTCACATCACCTGTCAGCTCCACCACTCTACACATGGATGAAGCACAAAGCACATAACTTAGATATAACTTTTATAACGGTTTTATAAAACTGTTGCACTGCTTTATTGTTTAAATAGACCATGTTAATCAAATTAAACCATGGAAAACATTTTCTGTGAGAAAAACCCTTTGATTCCCCCAACCAGTCTACATGTGTTTTGTGGACTTGGAGAAGGCGTTTGACCGTGTCCCTCGGGGAGTTCTGTGGGGGGTGCTTCGAGGGTATGGGGTACCGAACCCCCTGATACGGGCTGTTCGGTCACTATACCACCGATGTCAGAGTTTGGTTCGCATTGCTGGCAGTAAGTCGGAATCGTTTCCAGTGGGGGTAGGACTCCGCCAAGGCTGCCCTTTGTCACCGATTCTGTTCATAACCTTTATGGACAGAATTTCTAGGCGCAGCCGAAGCGTTGAGGGGGTCCGTTTTGGGGGCCTCAGTATTGCATCCCTGCTTTTTGCAGATGATGTGGTGCTGTTGGCTCCTTCAAATAGGGCTCTCCAACTCTCACTGGAGCCGAGTGTGAAGCAGTTGGGATGAAGATCAGCACCTCCAAATCTGAAACCATGGTCCTCTGTCGAAAAAGGGTGGAGTGCCCCCTCTGGGTCGGGGAGGAGATCTTGCCCCAAGTGGAGGAGAAGTATCTTGGGGTCTTGTTCACGAGTGGGGGCACAAGGGAGCGGGAGATTGACAGGCGGATCGGTGCAGCGTCTGCTGTGATGCGGACGTTGTATCGGTCTGTCGTGGTGAAGAAGGAGCTCTCAATTGAAAGGGCGAAGCTCTCAATTTACCGGTCGATCTATGTTCCAACCCTCATCTATGGTCACGAGCTATGGGCCGTGACCGAAAGAACGAGATCCCGGTTACAAGCGGCCGAAATGAGTTTTCTCTGCAGGGTGTCTGGGCTGTCCCTTAGAGATAAGGTGAGAAGCTCGGTCATCCGGGAGGGGCTCAGAGTCGAGCCGCTTCTCCTCCACATCGAGAGGAGCCAGGTGAGGTGGCTTGGGCATCTGATTCGGATGCCTCTTGAGCGCCTCCCTGGTGAGGTGTTCCGGTCATGCCCCACCGGGAGGAGACCCCGAGGAAGACCCATGGACACGCTGGAGAGACTATGTCACCCAGCTTGCCTGGGAACGACTCGGGATCCCCCGGGGAGAGCTGGATGAACTAGCTAGGTAGAGGGAAGTCTGGGCTTCCCTGCTAAAGCTGTTGCCCCCGCGACCCGGCCCCGGATAAGCGGTAGATGATGGATGGATGGGTGGATGGATGGAAAAACCCTTTAATCTTTCAAAACCAAAACCTAAAAAATATAGTGTAACACCATAATACTCATAAAAAGAAAAAAAAGCATATTGGATGCTGAAGGTGTTTAACCCCATTTATGTGAACCTCATTTCGCCAAACTCACCTTTTTCCCAGTTTCTCTTCCATCCTGACTTTCCAGTCCTCAATTCTCTCTCTGACCAGAGCTTTAAGGGGGGCAATATAAACCACCTGAAAGCACAGAAAATAACACATATCCATTTTGAATGAATGAAACTTGTTTGATTTTTGAGTGGGAACGAATGAAGATTATTTTTTTGTTTTCATTATTGATGAATGAGGTAAACATATCGCTCATTGATTTCCAAAGCAAAAACAAATGTTGATCACAAAAATAATTGTCTGCTTTTATGGAGGGCGAGAGATGGGCACCAAGCCCAGCTACGAAACTGGCTCTGGGGCTACATTATGAAAGACAGGACTAGTGATACGCTCCATCGTAACGGTGGAGAAATGATTCAAATTACTTTTTTATATATTTTTGAAGTCAAGATGGCGCCCGAGTAGGCAGCCGTCAGCAAGTGCTCTCATGAGCCTTGCTTTTTTTGTTGTTCTTGTGTTTCTTTTGTCACTTTGTGTTTGTTGTTACGTCGTGTGGACTCGATGTGGACCTTTTTCAGCATTTTTTGGCCACGACATTCATCAAGGAGGAGACTCTGTGCTTGGTGGTTGCGCCTTCTCGGCAGCATGGGTATACCAGCACTGTTTTTGACTGGAGGAATGTCGGCGCCATTTGACTGTCATTGCTGGACAGTCCCGGGGCGCTTGTGTCTTGCGCCTGTAATGGGCAGCATTTTTCACAGCCCCGCTTTGTTCAGCAGAGAGATCGGTGCTGTTGAACGGTCTGCGGCTGGATGGATGGAGGTCTTGAGGAGCCGATGATGAGAAGAAAGGAACGTTGGCGCGGAGTGCCGATGCGGATTTGGAGCCGGGAGTCGCGGCTTGGAGTTTGAAGCGGATTACGTGGGACAGGAGAAGTGAACTAATCTCTTTTCGTCAATGGATGCTACAGCTTTGTGTTTGGTTTCAAAACTTAGCTTGTAGCAGACGTGTGCACATTTTCAGCATGACGTCTCTGATCCACTGGAGAAAGGACACTTTGATCCTCTCCTCTTTCATCTAGAACAGCTTCAGACAACAAAGTGTATGCAGAAAATTGGTGAAGATTGAACGACTGTCTGTGTCCTATGTGTTGTCTTGTGTTATTTCTGTTATTTTGACTTCAAAATGGCGCCACGAGAGTGGCTGCCTTTCCAGCAGCTCCTATATTTTGTTGTTCTACTTCTTACTTTCATAACTTTGCTGCTGTGAATTGGGAATTTCTCCATTGTGAGACTAATAAAGGTTTTCTTCTTCTTCTTCTTCTTAAGCCATATGAACCTTAGTTTGCAACTTTTACCTTTCACAAGTTTCTATGTTGAAATAAAATTACCGGTAAAATTGTCTAAGAAGCATTTTCATCATCGGCGGTTGTGTTGACCCGTTTTGGCCACACCAGCGCCACGTGTGAGAGGTCAATCATGCCATATGACCCTTAAGTGTTCATATTATATTATGTTTTGTCGCGTGTGGTGAAGTCGGTTTAAACGCAAAGGTCCCCAACCTTTTTTTTTTTGCCAGGGACGGACGGGTTCATGCTAGTCCAGACTTTTCGTCGACCAATAATGATTCATTGACAACAACCGGTGATATTCTCCTTTGGAAGCTTAACGCATCGGGGTGGGGACGGGGTGATGACATACCTAGCCGATTGGCACTACAATACATCTATCTATATGTGCAGCCTGGTTCCAAATTGTACAGGTCCGTGGACTGGTGGTCAGGGGACCACACTCACTGCACAGTTTAAACTCTAGCTAGGTTGTTATCATATCTTCTCACACTCCAAGCATGACTAATTCATTTACACTCAATGCAATGGTTGCACTAACGTAAAGGTTTGTTTGTTTGCTTGGGTTTTGTTTTGTTTTTTTTGGTACTCTGAGTGAATGACAATCATGGCATTGACATTCCTCAAAGGTTGATGGTGACAATGCATGCAGCCTTAAGTACAATTATTTTTTTTATGTAAGGGGGAAACATAAGTAACCTTGATGAAATAGCAAATAATCATCTCACCTCAGAACCGCTTTTTGCAGCCTAACTGCTTTCACCCTCCTTGTTGCTGGTAATTATTTATATAATGATTAAGATTATAACAGTGATTTTTTTTTCAAAACATATCCGTTTCTGTAGATCATTGATTTTATTTACATTCAGGTGGTTGTAGTTGCAAGACAACCAACATTTTTCGAAATAATACTGTACATGTTGTTTTAGGTTACATGTACACTTATTGTACGTCGTGAACCAAAATAGATTTGGAGATATCATTAAAGCACCGACAACAAAAATCTAACAAAACTTAAGACATCATTTATTCTGGCACACAGACATGACCGATGGTATATACACGACACAAAGGCCTACTCATAACTGAAGACTGGTGGGGAAGAGTCGAAATGTCTAACCTTAGAGCTTGGGTACTTGTTGAAGACTCTGAACATGGCCATCTCAGCAGCTATAGTCTTTCCAGAGCCCGTTGGTGCCCCCAAAAGCACATTCGTATCAGTGTGATACAGTGTGTGGAAGATCTGAGTCTGGATGGGGTTGAAATGAGTGAACTTGTACAAGCTTTCATACTCCCTGTGTCCCAAAGCTGCCACTGGCAATGGCTGCAGGTCCAACAACTCTGTGAGGGAAATAGAATATGGAAATTGGAAGATACATTTGGGGGGGGGGGGGGGGGGGGAACAAGAACAAGAACAACAAAAAAACTAAAATCATGCACAATTGTTTTCAATTATTGGCGCTCATTACCAATACAGCCAATCACATATTCAAATAATATTTAAGTCTTTTTTTTCACTTTTTTTCGGACATTAAAAAAAAAAAAGAAAGAAATACTTTTTGTTATTATCTGTACCCCGTCCTTAAACGATTTAAACCATTCCAACTTCACATCTCAGATTCTCAGTTCACCAATTCGCTTATTTTCACAGCATTTCAGTTCAGCGTTTGCTCTTCAGCATTCACACACGATTTCGAAAGAAATCACACCAGCTAGTAGTTTGAATCTGTTATTGTGATTCACTGAAGTTTGATGTAGTGTACCGGTGTGTGGGGGGTGTCGCTCAGGCAAGATAAGGTTCTGGAAATTGATGATGCAGATAGCTTCGGCACCAAGCCAACGGTCTGACACTGCCTTGATGTAGTACTGAGAGGGTAGAGGTTCAAAGATGGGAATGGTAAACACAATGTGCTGAGCTTCTCCTGTGAGCACCTATATGGAATAGGGAACACACACAAACCCTCGCTTAGAAAGAAACAATCATTATGCACACTTCAAATCCGATCTTCTTTCCCAAAAATTTGCAGAAGCTTCAAAGGTTCAAAGTTATATAGGGAGGGAATGTGGGAGGAAACAGGAGTACCCGTTTCTTCACATCATCGGGGGCCGACAGGTATGGCAGCCTCGGTCACACGCTCCCTAGTATTATCCCTGTTTTTGTCATTTTTGTTTGTTTTTGGCGACCGTGAGCGGCTTACTTACACGAGGGAAAAGTTGCTGAGTCTACGCTCGGTCTTTTTTCACCAGCACACGAAAATCCACAAGGTTTTTCTGAGCTAATCGCGAGCGGAGCGGCTGCGCTGTACGGAGCATGGAAACGCCGCCGGAGGAGGGGGAAGCGAGCCGGCGAGCTCGTCAAGCTCCGGCAGCGCGGATTTCGAACCCCGCTCCCATCGATCCATCTTGCTAATCTAAGATCTCTGCCAAACAAGATGGATGAACTTCTTCTCCTCACAAAGACCAACAAAACCTTTGCACGTTCTGCTGCGCTCTGCTTCACTGAAACCTGGCTCAGTGACCGCCACCCAGATTCCGCGCTACATCTACGCAGCTTCCGCCTCCTCCGAGCCGACCGCGACACGGAGCTATCAGGGAAATCGAAAGGTGGTGGGATTTGCTTCTATATCAACGAAGAATGGTGCACTGATGTCACCAAGCTTGACGCACACTGCAGCCCGGACCTGGAGTCGCTGTCTTTAATCTGCAAGCCATTCTACTCGCCACGTGAGTACACCTCCTTCTTACTAGTCGGTGTTTACATTGCGCCACAAGCTAACGCTAACACGGCGATACAAACGCTAGCCGAACGAGTAAACAAACTCGAACTAAAATACCCAGAGTCACCCCTGATCATTTTGGGCGATTTTAATAGAGCACATCTTAACCGTGAACTTCCCAGATATAAGCAGCACATCGACTGTTTCACCAGAGAAGGCAACATTCTAGACCACTGCCATACAACAATCAAAAATGCATACCGATCGGTCGCCCGTGCAACATTGGGTCTTTCTGACCACAATTTAATCCACTTAATGCCTACATACAGACAGAAACTCAAATGTGTTAAACCGGTTGTTAAGACTGTGAAAAAATGGACAGATGAAGCAAAGCTAGCTCTACAAGAATGCTTAGACTGCACTGATTGGGGCGTCTTTGAAACTTCAACGGGCACACTGGATGAATACACAGACACTGTAACATCATACATCAGTTTCTGTGAGGACATGTGTGTACCAACAAAGTCCTTCCGCTCCTTCAACAATAACAAGCCATGGTTTACTCCCAAACTCGGGCAACTCAGGAAAGAGAAAGAGGCCGCACTTAGAAGTGGAGATCGGGCACTGTACAAACATGCCCGAAACCAATTGACAAAGGAAATTAACATCGCAAAGAGAAGCTATGCAGAGAGGCTGAAAACCCAGTTCTCTGCTAACGACTCTGCATCTGTATGGAATGGCCTGAAAGCAATCACTAACTATAGAATGCCATCCCCCCAAACAGTGAACAATAAGGGTCTTGCTAATGAACTAAACATGTTTTTCTGCCGATTTGAAAAGGACACCCCCATTTCCCACACACACACCCACCTCTACCAGAAACCACTCTACCTACCCCCCCACCCTCTTTTTCTCCACTACAGATCCACGAACAGGACGTGAGACGGCTCTTCAAGCAGCAAAAGATCAAGAAAGCTCCGGGGCCCGACAAAGTGTCCGCCTCCTGCCTGAAAGTCTGCGCTGACCAGCTGGCTCCGGTCTTCACACAAATCTTCAACAGATCCCTGGAGCTGTGTGAGGTCCCATCCTGCTTCAAACAGTCTACCATCATCCCAGTTCCCAAGAAATCGGCAACATCGGAACTGAACGACTATAGGCCTGTCGCCCTGACGTCTGTGGTCATGAAGTCCTTTGAACGCCTTGTGCTGAACCACCTAAAGAACGTCACTGGACCCCTGCTGTACCCTCTCCAGTTTGCCTACCGGGCAAACAGGTCTGTGGAAGACGCAGTCAACATAGGTCTGCACTACATCCTCAAGCACCTCGACAGCACAGGGACCTACGCAAGGATTCTGTTTGTGGATTTCAGCTCTGCGTTCAACACCATCATCCCGGAACTCCTCACCCCCAAACTACTCCAACTCGGTGTGTCCCCTACGATCTGCCAGTGGATCCTCAGCTTCCTGACGGGACGGACACAACAGGTGAGACTGGGAACAACAACATCATCAATACGCACCACCAGCACTGGAGCCCCACAGGGATGTGTCCTCTCGCCACTGCTCTTCTCTCTCTACACAAACGATTGCACCTCAACAGATCCAGCTGTCAAACTCATAAAGTTCGCAGACGACACCACGGTCATCGGTCTCATCAAAGACGGCGACGAGTCTGCGTACCGCCAACAAGTGGAGCAGCTGGAGCTCTGGTGCCGCCGACACAACCTCGGGCTGAACACGCTCAAGACTGTAGAGATGGTCGTGGACTTCAGGAAACATTCTTCTCCTCAGTTGCCCCTCACACTATCCAACTGCCCTGTGTCAACCGTCGAGACCTTCAAGTTCCTGGGAATCACAGTCTCCCAGGACATGAAGTGGGAAGTCAACACCATCTCCATCCTGAAAAGGCCCCGGCAGCGGATGTACTTCCTGAGGCTGCTGAGGAAGCATGGCCTGCCACAGGAGGTGCTACGACAGTTCTACACGGCAGTCATCGAATCAATCCTGTGTTCTTCCATCACGGTTTGGTTTGGGGCCGCCACAAAAAAGGACAAAATCCGACTTCAACGGACAGTTAGGACAGCAGAAAAAATCGTTGGCACCGCCCTACCCACTCTTGAGGACTTGCACACTGCAAGAATCAAGACAAGGGCACGGAAAATCCTCCTGGATCCCCCGCACCCTGCCCACCACCTTTTTCAGCCACTCCCCTCAGGCAGACGCTACAGATCCATGCGCACCAAATCCAGTAGACACTTAAACAGCTTCTTCCCTCTAGCCATTAACTCCTTAAACAGTCACTGACGTAGTCACTCTTCTTGCACCACAAAATGGTACTACAAAACTACTGGTTACTCTAAAATGGTTCAATGATTTTGTTGTTTACGATGATACTAGTGCAGCGTGTTATACCGGAGACAAATTCCTTGTGTGTTCTACATACTTGGCCAATAAAGATGATTCTGATTCTGAATTTATATCATTAACCGAATAGCCTAATTGTCCAAGTCATTTTGTAGCGTTTTCGAAAAACAGGAAAAAAACACAAATAAACAAAAAGAGTTCAGTTGCGATGACCTGGGTGACTGAGAATCTACAAGGGCGTAAAAAAAATGTCAAGCACATTGGCATTATTTATTGAGAGTGATATGAGTTAAAAATGACCATTTGCTATCGGAGTAACAATGTAATTATATTTCGTTCCTATTGACCAAAGGCGAACCAAAAGTTTTCTAATCAGAAAATGTACTATATAATTGAACTTCTTACTGTATGTCGAGTTTTTTTCTGCTGTTTATTTAGTTCAACATGATTTAGTAATCATCTAATAGAATTTGTAGTGCCACAAAACCAACCTGCTTTTTCTGGAGGAGGAAGTACTCAGAGTGGTAGATGTGATCATTGATTGGGTCCTCCACCCATAACCACCATGGCTCACCCACAGACCCATGTACCTGAAACATGCAAGAAAAAAAAAACAAAAAAAGAAGACAACAGAGTAATTCCTCAATTTCTGATGTTTCTGTAGATCCAAATGTATGAGACCATACATGGAATTATCTGGATTTCTGCACAAATTCTTTGTAAAAAGGTAATCCGATCTTCAGTTATATTACGCTTAAATCTACAACGCCCCACTTGTTCAAATAGCATTATTATTTGTACTACAATAAAATAAGAACAAGCTATTGCAGCAGGTTGCACCTTCTTCTACTCGAGGAGCATTCCATTGGTCTACTTTTCATAATCCATCACTAGCGTTGACAGATGAACAAATGTTACATTTGTTATGAACAAATCATGTTCAGACACGTGAGGCAATATTGGCTACTTATTATTTTTGTTCAGTTGTTGATTTTGGTTCTATCACCAAGCAGCTAATTATATATAGCGAATACAATTGTGTCAAAGTGGGGAGCCAGACGATCGTTCAAATCCCGCATCAAAGGCCACCATATTTACCTGATCATTCCAACGGAAGTCAGGTGTGACAATGAGACGGACGCGCAGGACAGTTCGTGTGATTGGTTGAACACTAGCCTCCATTGTGATTGAAGGGATCTGATGGACGCACTGTTTCACTGTCAACCCAATGTTAACATGATGCAGCATGTGTCCTGGAAACAATACACCTGGTATTAACATAGTGAGAAGATCAAGAAGAATGACAATATACCAAAATGGAACCAAGCTCCTCATCTGCCAATGCTCTGTTGACTTGCAGGTCACATCATGTTTAGAAACTGCTAATTGAAGAAATGATACTTTCCAAGCATGTATTGCAGGCCCGTCCCGTTTTGATTTTACTATTTCTGTCAGCAACTCCTTTAAATCGATTTGAGTTTAAGTACCGGTATATTCACAAAAACTGCAAATATGTAAACTTAATTTTCTCCATCTTTGCTTGATTCAGAGAAGACTTAAAACCACCAAAACCTAAAGACAAACATTTTTAAAACAAAAACACTTTTTATGTGCCAGTACAGTACAAGTAAAAACATGGTGCTATGACTAACACTGCATTTGTAGAATATGATTTTAACAGAATTATCCAAAAATGTAATCAGGGTGTGACACTAAGGCTAATTGAGTGACAGTTCGAGTCATGATGTGGCGATCCTGCCGGAACCGGCACTGGTGCTGGTACACGGGCCCGAGCAACCTTCATGAAAATATTACGTTTGTGTAGCAACTTTTTTACATGTATTTTTTTTAATTGCAGTGTAACATCTAATTGAATACTTTATTTCTTGTTTAAGCCATTCCTTTTGGAAGAACTCAAACTCTCACTATAGGACATTAAATATTTTTTAAAAACAGGTACGTGTTAATGTCATCATATTTATATATGAAATTTGGTCTGCCCCCGTTGCGCCAGCATCAGTGAATTGCAGGTGGCCCTAGACAATCACAGACTGTTGAAAGTAAACCGCTGCTAAGGACAGCGTCTGAGGTGAAAATTATAATTACTAAGAAAACACTATGGTTTTCTTAGTAATTAAAGCGGGCAGGAATAGATGAACATAAGGCGCAATCTCGAAAATTCAACGGTTCAGGGAAAAAAAAAAACACAACTGTTAAGTTTGAAAACAGTCATACCAATTTCATCCTTCCTCATTTCCTTTAGTTTATCAACAGTAAGCTTCTTCTCCTCCAATCGATTCAGCACAATGTGACTTAAGTTGGAGAACTGGCGAAGAGGATGGGCAAAGCCCCAAAGCCGCTTGTCAATGACTTTGCAGAGTGTGAGCAGTCGATAGGTCATGGCCGGCCAACGCTTTCTTAGAGCAATTTCAAACAATGCTCTGACAATTCGAGCAGCATTCTGAAAAGTGGCAAAAGCAGGAAATTATCATACATTGCTTTAATAATGTGAATATTATTTCAATAGTATATATAATAGTATATATGAA
Source organism: Hippocampus zosterae (assembly GCF_025434085.1). NCBI lineage: Eukaryota > Metazoa > Chordata > Actinopteri > Syngnathiformes > Syngnathidae > Hippocampus > Hippocampus zosterae. The sequence continues at coordinate 16,224,078 of NC_067455.1, forward strand.
ATATTCTTTCAATAGTTTGTTTCTCACCTGTGCAACATATGAAAGGTCTGAGATGAGGGAGAAGCCGTCTACATCTCCACGACTTATGTACGTCTGCAAGAGAATGTTAACCTTGCCGTAGCCATTTTCCACTCCGCCTGCTGCGGGCAGCTCACAGTAGTTGCACAGCATCTGCTCCAGCTCCTCCATCTCTTCATCACGAACCTGCCAGCATTTTTCCGGACCGTGAGAAATTAGAACCACAATTTGGACTATTTTTGAGGTGGGGAGATCATATCATCCCCATGTTAAGATGACAAATACGACTGTAGTTGAGTCGATGGAGTGTGACCCATACAGTGGGTAGCTGGACCCCCCCTACACAATTCCAGGGTCAAGGATTGCCCAGGCCTAATCTATGCCGTCTGAGGGATTTTTCCCACCATCCTTCCCTGGGAACTTCAGGTGGCCCCTGTGTTGATGTAGCCAGCCAGGATCAATCCTGTCAACAGGGGGATTCGAGGAGCAATTTTTGTTTGCTCTTGATTTTACGAATGTGAAATATGACTAGTAAACTTCGCCCCACATGCGACTAGGGAATTCGATTAGGAGGCATAGTTTATCGATCAATGACCATTCCAATGTTTGGGAAAATGGTAAAGAGATTGTAAGAAAGACATTAGGGGGTCAGAGCATCCGTTTTTGGGGTGCAGTATGTTTGTTTGCATGAGTGGAGATTTGAGGAGGTGAGTCATTTGAGTGCCACATGTATGGAAGATGATGCCAAAATTCTGAAGGCCACATTTGTAGAAGGACACCGTTCCAGCGGAAATGACATGGGTTTGAAACTTTCCTTGTGATATGACAGGTGCAAGATGCGATGGACCTCAAGGGAGACTGCTGCTTGTCTCCAGGGTAAATGCTTCCTTTGTTCATGATATAAGATACCTAAGATGTCACTAAGAAACTGTACCTTTTCAGTAAAAGAAGAGAACCCCCCACCCCACGCTTACAGCCACTGTGTGATTATTTTCACCGCCGACAGGTATGGCAGCCTCGGTCACACGCTCCCTAGTATTATCCCTGTTTTTGTCATTTTCGTTTGTTTTTGGCGACCCTGAGCGGCTTACTTACACGAGGGAAAAGTTGCTGCGCATTGGGGAGTCTACGCTCGGTCTTTTTTCACCAGCACACGAAAATCCACAAGGTTTTTCGGAGCTAATCGCGAGCGGAGCGGCTGTGCTGTACGGAGCATGGAGACGCCGCCGGAGGAGGGGGAAGCGAGTCGGCGTGCTCGTCAAGCTCAGGCAGCGCGGATTTCGAACCCCGCTCCCATCGATCCATCTTGCTAATCTACGATCTCTGCCAAACAAGATGGATGAACTTCTTCTCCTCACAAAGACCAACAAAACATTTGCACGTTCTGCTGCGCTCTGCTTCACTGAAACCTGGCTCAGTGACCGCCATCCAGATCCCGCGCTACATCTACCCGGCTTCCGCCTTCTCCGAGCCGACCGCGACACGGAGCTATCGGGGAAATCGAAAGGTGGTGGGATTTGCTTCTATATCAACGAAGAATGGTGCACTGATGTCACGAAGCTCGACGCACACTGCAGCCCGGACCTGGAGTCGCTGTCTTTAAACTGCAAGCCATTCTACTCGCCATGTGAGTTCACCTCCTTTTTACTAGTCGGTGTTTACATTGCGCCACAAGCTAACGCTAACACGGCGATACAAACGCTAGCCGAACAAGTAAACAAACTCGAACTAAAATACCCAGAGTCACCCCTGATCATTTTGGGCGATTTTAATAGAGCACATCTTAACCGTGAACTTCCCAGATATAAGCAGCACATCGACTGTTTCACCAGAGAAGGCAACATTCTAGATCACTGCTATACAACAATCAAAAATGCATACCGATCGGTCGCCCGCGCAGCATTGGGTCTTTCTGACCACAATTTAATCCACTTAATACCTACATACAGACAGAAACTCAAATGTGTTAAACCGGTTGTTAAGACTGTGAAAAAATGGACAGATGAAGCAAAGCTAGCTCTACAAGAATGCTTAGACTGCACTGATTGGGGCGTCTTTGAAACTTCAACGGGCACACTGGATGAATACACAGACACTGTAACATCATACATCAGTTTCTGTGAGGACATGTGTGTACCAACGAAGTCGTTCTGCTCCTTCAACAATAACAAGCCATGGTTTACTCCCAAACTCAGGCAACTCAGGAAAGAGAAAGAGGCCGGATTTAGAAGTGGAGATCGGGCACTGTACAAACATGCCCGAAACCAATTGACAAAGGAAATTAACATCGCAAAGAGAAGCTATGCAGAGAGGCTGAAAAACCAGTTCTCTGCTAACGACTCTGCATCTGTATGGAATGGCCTGAAAGCAATCACTAACTATAGAATGCCATCCCCCAAAACAGTGAACAATAAGGGTCTTGCTAATGAACTAAACATGTTTTTCTGCCGATTTGAAAAGGACCCCCCCATTTCCCACACACACCCACCTCTACCAGAAACCACTCTACCTAGCCCCCCACCCTCTTTTTCTCCACTACAGATCCACGAACAGGACGTGAGACGGCTCTTCAAGCAGCAAAAGATCAAGAAAGCTCCGGGGCCCGACAAAGTGTCCCCCTCCTGCCTGAAAGTCTGCGCTGACCAGCTGGCTCCGGTCTTCACACAAATCTTCAACAGATCCCTGGAGCTGTGTGAGGTCCCATCCTGCTTCAAACAGTCTACCATCATCCCAGTTCCCAAGAAATCGGCAACATCGGAACTGAACGACTACAGGCCTGTCGCCCTGACGTCTGTGGTCATGAAGTCCTTTGAACGCCTTGTGCTGAATCACCTAAAGAACGTCACTGGACCCCTGCTGGACCCTCTCCAGTTTGCCTACCGGGCAAACAGGTCTGTGGAAGACGCAGTCAACATAGGTCTGCACTACATCCTCGAGCACCTCGACAGCACAGGGACCTACGCAAGGATTCTGTTTGTGGATTTCAGCTCTGCGTTCAACACCATCATCCCGGAACTCCTCACCCCCAAACTACTCCACCTCGGTGTGTCCCCTACGATCTGCCAGTGGATCCTCAGCTTCCTGACGGGACGGACACAACAGGTGAGACTGGGAGCAACAACATCATCAATACGCACTACCAGCACTGGTGCCCCATAGGGATGTGTCCTCTCGCCACTGCTCTTCTCTACACAAACGATTGCACCTCAACAGATCCAGCTGTCAAACTCAAAGTTCGCAGACGACACCACTGTCATCGGTCTCATCAAAGACGGCGACGAGTCTGTGTACCGCCAACAAGTGGAGCAGCTGGAGCTGTGGTGCGGCCGACACAACCTCGGGCTGAACACGATCAAAACTGTAGAGATGATCGTGGACTTCAGGAAACATTCTTCTCCTCAGTTGCCCCTCACACTATCCAACTGCCCTGTGTCAACCGTCGAGACCTTCAAGTTCCTGGGAATCACAGTCTCCCAGGACATGAAGTGGGAAGTCAACACCATCTCCATCCTGAAAAGGGCCCGGCAGCGGATGTACTTCCTGAGGCTGCTGAGGAAGCATGGCCTGCCACCGGAGGTGCTACGACAGTTCTACACTGCAGTCATCGAATCAATCCTGTGTTCTTCCATCACGGTTTGGTTTGGGGCCGCCACAAAAAAGGACAAAATCCGACTTCAACGGACAGTTAGGACGGCAGAAAAAATCGTTGGCACCGCCCTACCCACTCTTGAGGACTTGCACACTGCAAGAATCAAGACAAGGGCACGGAAAATCCTCCTGGATCCCCCGCACCCTGCCCACCACCTTTTTCAGCCACTCCCCTCAGGCAGACGCTACAGATCCATGCGCACCAAATCCAGTAGACACTTGAACAGCTTCTTCCCTCTAGCCATTAACTCCTTAAACAGTCACTGACAGTCACTCTTCTTGCACCACAAAATGGTACTTCAAAACTAGTGGTTACTCTAAAATGGTTCAATGATTTTGTTGTTTACGATGATACTAGTGCAGCGTGTTACACCGGAGACAAATTCCTTGTGTGTTCTACATACTTGGCCAATAAAGATGATTCTGATTCTGATTCTGATTCTGATTCCATATCATTCACACCTACATGTTAATTAGCCTATTTCATTTGTACTTTCCTTATTTTTGTTATTTTCCGTTGTAGTTTGTATGTGTGATATGTTCTTTGTATGTATGTAAGCAGCAAAGAGCATTTCATTTCCCTCAGGATTAATGTCATATTAATGATTTTGTTTTTTAATTTATTGGAAAACTCTGGCCAAGGTGAAGACTACCTACAATTGGGCTGTCAACCTTGCATGCATGTTCATGAGAATACTCATGCATGGCCCGAAAGAATCATGCGTTTGTTGTCTGTTTGTATTACAGTTTGTCGTGTTTTCAGGAACCGATATCAAACACAACACATTTGTATTTGTATAATACGTTATTTTGGTGTTTTGTCTACAGTGTGACTACCCTTTGACTGACTAAATTAATTTCTCAACCATGTTGTAGCCTTGGCAATCTTACCTTTAGCTGTTCGAATTCCTCAGCCTTAGAGACAATACTGAGGATGTCAGCTTCTGTTCGTTGAGAGTTGAAAAGTTCATTGAATGTCTTCATAGGGGAGAGAAATACACAAAATAACTGGTCAATGAATTGAATATCCTTGTGAAGAGATGAATTGTAGCCGCTTTTCAGCTGTATTTGTCTACCTCTATAGTGTTGTATCTGATGTAGAAGTGGCTGGATGTCCTTCCCAGGTCAGTGGAGGCAAAGTAGCCAGTGCGCTCTTCATAGCGGATCATCCTGGCTTTGTCCAGCTTCCTACCAGACTCTACCGCAAGCTCCTTTCTGTACAGCTCTAAGGACGGATCCATCTGAAACATCCAAAGGCTTCATTTCCAACTCCCAAAATCACACTGACGTATTCATATTACTACATAAAACACACATGGTATGTATTCTGAAAAAAAGAAGTTAGGATTTTATCTGCAAAATATCACATTTATTTTTTTTACAAAGTAATAAATTGACTACAGCATATAGTATTCTTGTGACGGGGAACAATGCTGAAATCAAGTGAGTTCACAAACCTGCAAGGCCTTGTAATTGATGCCATATGCAAGTGGATTTGCCCTCATGCGCACATAGAGGTAAGTGTAACTGAGCCACTTCACCGCCTCATCCACATTTGTGACTGTACCCAAAGCTATCTGCAACGGCAAGAGACAAATGTTCACGTTAACTACCGGTCTCTGTCACAACCCGATGGACACTGGAACAAAAAAAAAAAAACCTTTTCCGTGCTTTGAACTGTTTCTCATAATAATGTAGCTTTTAAAAAACAGTGCCCCCCCTCTCCCTCAAAAGAACACTTAAAGACTAACCTCAGCATTGAGGTTGTCAGCCAGGCTGTCAAGAAACTGACTTTCAATTGGATTCTGCTGAGTAAGAAGGGTCAGGTAATGGCTGAGCTTGTCATGGGTGGTAATGATGGTGCCTTCACCATACTTGTCAAACTGTGGCCGTCCTGCACGACCAAAGATCTGCATCACGTCCAGGATGCCGAGATCCACCAGGGCACCACGCTTGGCATCGTAAATTTGTGTCCCCTGGAGTCATAAGAGACAGGAACAAATACAACTAAAAATATTTGAGCAAAGCCAAGATACAGTGTGTCCATACAAAAAAAAAGGTATTGCAGAGTGTATATCAAAAGTGGCACAGTGTACCAGTGGTTAGCACAGCCGCCTCAAAGGACTGCACTAATTTTGGGGGTTCGAATCTCAATGAAGATCCATGTACTCCAATTTCCTTTCACATTCATAAAAGACGCTTATGTTATTTGGAGACTGTAAATTGTGTTTTTTTGTGAATATGCGTGTGAATGGTTGTTTGTCAACATGTGCCCTGCGATTGGTCGGGAACCGGTCTGGGGTTAGCCGCCTTTCACCAAAGTCAGCTAGGACAGGCTCCATCTCACCTGCGACCCTTGTGAGGATAGGCGGTACATATACATTTTTAAACGTCAGGTTTATGTGAGTTTGAAAAATCAGAAAAAGATAAACTATATTACATTTTTTTCCACCATTAATGTGACCTATAACGTGTACACCTTAAAGAAAAAAAATCTTCTACAGAAGCAAACTAAAAAGAACAGATTGTGTAGTTGCACAAATGAATGTTATGCGCCATCACTGACTCGTATTTGCAATTGTGCATAGTTTCCTCCACCATGTCCAAGGCCCCACCTGAAAAAAAAAAAAATCCCCCAAAACATGATGATGCCAAGACCGTGCACGACTGCAGAAGATCTCTGGGACCAGGGATTTTGCTCTAAAATGTGACTACAAAAATATCAGGAAACGCCAAGGGCAACACCTACATTTTAATTGTGTTTAATCGGAGTCACTTTAAGTATTGGCAGGTGTGTGTTCAATCCAATTCAACATTTGTTTGAATGGGACTGATTTATTCTGAAAGCCACATCCCCAGTTGTAAATTGGCATGCTCACTTGTACAATCAGATTATCTCCGTTGTGTATTTTTATTTCGCCTCTTGGAAAAAAAAGACCCTTTTTTCACTTGTACAGTTTATCGGTCACATTAATGGTGCAAGAACTTGAAACTTCAGTAGGGGTGTGTAGACCTTTGATATCCAATGTTTGTTAACACACGATGTAAGTAAAAATTAAGACAGAAAATTGAAAAATAAAGAACCTTAATTATAACAGCATGGGCTGGCAGGTTCACTCCCCAGGCCAAGGTGGCGGTACAGACAAGCACCTTGAGGTACCCTCTGGAAAACATACTCTCCATTAGGTTGCGGTCAGACCGCAACATGCCGGCATGGTGGATCCCAAAACCTTCTGGAAACATCTCCTTCATTTGCTTGTTTCTGGAGCGCTGGATCTATAATTTTAGACAAAAGAAACTGCTTGAAAATAAAATAAATAAACAATTAAATACATCTCTTGTTAGTGTGAAGGGAGAGAAAAAAATAGACATTTAAAATAATAATGTGCAAATAATACAGAAGAGATGGATTTAAAAAAAAAGTAAGGACATTTCCAATTTACATTGAATTTTCTGCCAACAAGTCACTCACACACAAACACAGGCACACAGAGTTTGGAATGCATCTATGATTGACAGGTGGGTTATGACCTGGTTGTGCTCGATGGGAGTTCTCATTATAGGGGCTTTATCTCATTCCGCGGGCATCTAAATGGAGGTTAAAACACACCAGGCCTCTGCACAATCAAGGACAGGCCGTAACTGTCAGTCAGCACTTGAGCCGAGAGTTTGTGTTAAAACAAAGGTCTGGACTTGATGTGTGTTTGCAATGTGGCTTTTAAAAAATTGAAATGTATTTGTAAATAAATTTCCTTAAAAAGATAAATAAAGAACAAAGAGACAAATTATTTTACTGGGGGTAGGAGGAAGTTGCCATTTAGATTATAAATGAAAATGTATGCACTCACACCCACGCAACCAGATGAATTTTTGACTTGCTCATGCTGAATCACAGCATGCATTTGCAACCATTATGCTGGCAGTCTTAGCCCTGGGAGTGGATTTCAGAAACACTGCACAAGGTCGGATTAAAGACAAGGAGATAGATGCATGTACAATATTTCTTTTTCACCTTCACGGCATACAGTAAATTCCAAAGAAAACACGTCTGGATTATACGCAGAACACTTTGGAATAACCCCCAAAATTGCTGTCCCTCAAATTTTTTCTAGGAATGGCCATTCTTGAGATTTTAGAGATATTAATACTTGCAACCATACTGCTTTTCAATCCGGCATTTCAACAGCATTCTTTCCTATACTGTTTTTCTTTTGGAAAAACACCAAACCAATATTAGCATGAACACAACTTCATTGTTATTATTTCTTTTTAAATACAACTACAGCGACATTAATGTAAAATCAACAAAAACAATAATCGACATAAAATGACATGGTTTCAAGAAATCGGTATTACATGAAATCAACCATTATTTAGTTTTAAAAAATGGTGTAAGAGCACGTTGTAAGTTGGATCTTAGGGAGCTTTGTTGAAACTATGGCAGAAGATCCACCTACCATTAATAAAAGTCAAACAACAAACAAAATGGGAAGATTGTAAAAGGGACCATCGGGCTAGGCCAAGGAAGATTTCAAATCATCAACATGGAAAACTTCAAGCAATATATCTTGGAAATAGGAAATCCACAACAAAACAAATGAGGCACAAATGGCCGCAACGTCTGTGACTGAGCTATACGAAACCATCGAAAGAAAATGGGACTCGCATATCAAAAAGCCAAATGAAAGCCATCCTTAACATCTAAACAGAAGAAAACAAGACTACAGTAGGCTCAAGAAAAGCAATCATAGAGTGTGGACGACAGGATTAAAGTGATACTCGTTGACAAATTGCAAATCTGCATTGGGCAAGGTGATAATGCTGAAACTTGTTTGGTGCCGTTCTCGTGCGATTTATGAAGATGACTGCCTGAAGAAAGTGCAAATTTTCAGTCATTGAGGATATGAGGCTGCATGTCAGCTACATGCATAAATTAATATGAGATTTTGCTTTTTCTGATTCCATCTATTGAAAGAAAGTGTGCAGATGACATCATTTTTCAAGACACATTTTAATTTTAAGGGGTTGTTTTTGCTAGTGAGAATAAAATCGTAAGCAACTTCCTTGAAGAAAGTCTCATAGTGTAAATGTCATGGCTTGCAAATAGTCGAGATCTCAATCCAATCAAAGATTGGTGGTGGAAATTGTTATAATAGCCTGAGGAGGTAAAACAAAGTACCGGTACTAGTAGTGCAGTGTTGTAATGTTTTGCGTGAGTTTGTTTCTAGTTTTTCATGATTCCATATTTGAGTGTTTTTTTTCCTCTCCTTGATGATAGAATAATAATAATTGTGACTGACTGTAATTTTCTTTCGTGCTTGTTTTCAACTCAACAGTATTCTCCTCCAACTGCTCATTATGAGCACCGGTAGGCTTTCCGTTACGACAAATTTATGTTGGAATCAGTGGAAAAAAAGGCACCAGGTAAGCTCCCTGTTCAGTAGCTTAGCAACCACTGCCTAATAGGGTGACCATTGCGCCGGGCCACGGTCACCCCTGACAAGAATTCAACCACAGCTAAGTTTGATCATCAAAATTATTGGATGACAAAGGCGGTGTACGCATACTCATTAATGTTGAGCTACGTATCTTGTCAGAAAAAAGGGTGCCAAATTTGGACCTTGAAAAGGAACCCTGACTATCATGTTTTCGCATGTGCAATGCATTCCGGGACAATGACGTGGTACTGTTGCTGCCCACATCGCTGACACCTGCTGAGCAAAGCAAAACAATTGCGATCTACTACGAGCATCAATGAAAAGGAGTCAAAATGCCACACTGCTTTTGGATAATAACCAAAGGGGAATTAAGAAAGCGAGATAACGAAAGCCTCCAAAGCTTTCCTAAAGAAAGGAAGTTCAGAAAACATTGAATGTGTAACATGTCCAGTAAAAAACTTACTGTACTTGATTATAATTACACAAAATATGTGAAATGATGAATGCTGATGTGTTCTTTTACTATATCCTCCACTACCAACGGGTGAAACAAAAATGTGTTTATGTTCCCCGACTTCAAAAATTAAAGTGGCACCGCCTCTTTTAAGTACAACCCCCACCTTTGACTTTCCCCATTTTTTCTTGATGTCCATGGGGGTGGAGGGGCTTGAGAGCTGGAAAAAAATGTTTTGATTTACAAGTTTAAGTATTTTAATACAATGCTGTCAAGCTTTGAGAGTGAGACGATTAAACACAGCGAATACAAGAAATCCTGCTGTGCGTTGTCAATATTCTTAAACACAAGGCAGTCGGACCCCACCGGTTACAGGAGGATGCGGCTGGAAGAGTATGCCTGCCCGAAGACCTGCGGCTCTGCTCTCGTCTCTGGTGTATCTGACAATAATTAAACTAAACTAAATTCGGTGCCTGCCATAATTCCTCACACGGAGCCTAAATTTCCATGAGTGACAAGTGAAAAATTGGATTTGATAAACTTTATTGTCAAATGTACTGTATGTGAAACATACAGCACAGATGAATGTGGTGAAAGATGCCAAATGTGAAGAAAAAAGGCGGTGGATGACAGAATATTTTTTACTCAAAACAACAATATCCACCAAAGGCTATTTATGTGAAAACAAAAAGCAAAATGCAGCCTGGTGGTGGGTGTCTTCAGTCAAGTTTGTGCAACAAAGCCACGTAAGATGCGGAAAAGGGAAGGGAATTGAAATGCTGCAGCAGAAGCTTTGCTTTGAGTGTTGCAAACTTGATTCTCAGCCCTAATCTGAGGTGAGTCAGCGCTGATGTGTGCTGTGCCATGGCTATGTCTGAGATGGCTGTGATCTAAGCTCCAGATCGGGCCCCATTAGGCTCTTCCACAAGCTGATGCTGCTACTGCTGAGCTTGCTCCGTCCACAGATAACTAGCTGCCAGCTCTATTCATTGTTGATCCTACTTGCGAATGTGCAGAGAATCTTAGTGTACGTCAGAGGCTTAGCGACCTGTTTGGTGAGAACTATAGAAATAAAAACAATTTGAACATTTGTGATTAATTTAATTGCTATTAAGGTAAGAAGCTGCGCCTTTATTTATTTATTTATTTAGAAGATGTGTTAATTAATAACAGCGGTGACCTGTTATTAATTAAAACATTTTCTAAATCAATTCAGCGTCAGTGACATGCAATATGGGGCTGAATGATGAATTGCATTTGCAATAAAATTGTGACTTACTTCAATGCAAAAGCTGCAATTTAAACAGTCAGTATTTTATGTCAGTCAATATTGATATATATTAACAATTATAATCATCTAGTTGAATTCCAATCTGCAACTTAAAAAAAGGTTTAAAAAAGTCAAATTAGCTGATCGCTTATATTCCTTTGGTCAATCTGAACGATTATCATGTGAACAGTGCCAGGATATGTCACAGTCCTAGTATGTTAAACTAGTACACAGACACTAATCTTTCTCTCTCCACACAAAAACACACACACGTAGGTCACTGTTAAAAGTCTAAAGGGGCGTGCTTCGCTGTGCTTACTATATTTTTAAGGGTACAACAATGTATGAAAATATTTGGAAACATTTGCTATTATGTTTTTTTGGGATCATAGTTTGTGGTATATTCAATTATCTGAACTATGAATATTGGCAATCAATCACTTTTTGGGACGAGTTAATCACTTAAATTCACGATTTGCAGTCAAATTTACTTCTTTATCGCTCATATTTACTGTGTATTACTAGTTGAACTGGATGCAAACATATTTGTCAACACTCCAAAACTATTCTATCATGCAGTAGGTGGGATTTTAATTTACGAGGTATATTATTTGTATCCATGTACATATTACATTTCATTGATATGGGCATGCAATTCAACTGAATGATTCATTTTTCCTTGCATTGCGGCTCATCACTGTTGATCAATGTACCACAGAGCTGTTTTGAGCATGGTGACAGGCTGTCATGGATCTGACGCGATGGGTGGACAGGTGGTGGACTAGTTCTTAAAAATAGCAGCAAAGGAAAGCAAACATATTAATGAGGTTGTGTGTGTTCATGATGTGAAATCCCCGCGGGCTACATAATCAGATGCAGTCTGCCTCCATTGGAATTAAAGCTGACCATCTGAAGAACACACACACACACACACACAGACACACACACACACACACACACACACAGACACACACACACACAGACACACACACTTTTGTGAAAAGGCAGACTTCCCTCACAATGAAAGAGAATGCACTTAAATTATATATGACACACTGACGCCTTTATCATTACTGATTTGAAACTACTATTTAAGTAACGTGCATACTGCTTTGAAGACATTCACAATGTACAGTAGATCCTTGGAAGTTTACTATGTTATCCCTTCCTTTCCTTATCGAGACTACAAAATTAAAACAGGGTTACCAAACAGAGCAATGTATTGTATTAAGTACATGCGACCACAAGGTGTCTCTTCAAGTCCGCAGTATTCTTGGGTGCTTAGTTTCTGGGGACTGGATGGTAAACATCAAGGTAAACAAAGAAGTAAAGAATAGAGGTGAAGGCAGGCGCTTGATTGTGAGCAAAGAAGAAGAGTCAAGCAGGCTCATGCGGACAAGGAGCCTGTATCGAGTCACTGCGGAATCGCTAATTACTTCAATGCAACAGAGACAACAGTATTCAGTAAATAACATATAAAAATAAAGGCGGTGAAGCAATGAATTGCTTTGTATCACACTTCATGTTATGGTCATTGAATTTGTAATTGCTAAAAAAAATAGCTTTTATTTTTTACCAATATTCAACTGAAAACACTACAAAGACAAAAAAAAAATAATGTTCAGATAAATACCCATTTGCCCCCCCCCCTCAAATATTCACTCATTTTGAATTTGATGCCAGCAAAACATGTCAAAAAAGTTGGGAAAGGAGTATGTTTACCACTGTGTTACATCACTGTGTTTGGAGCTCTGGACAGTGTTGAAGCTTTGTGGATGGAATTATTTCCCATTCTTGCCTGATGGACAACTTCAGTTGCTCAACAGTCAAGGAAGGGGTCGATGTTGCAAATGAACCTTTCGGAGATGTCACCTTCTATACCCAATCATGACACTCACCACTTTCCCATTCACCAATGAGATGTTCCAAACAGGTATCCTTTGAGCAGACCTCAACTTTCCCAATCTTTTGTTGCACCCGTCATCTTGCAGCTATGTTATTTCTCTATAATACACCACATGAAGCCTGAAGTAGACATTGCCTGGGCAGGAAATGCCACAATTGGGTGGGATTACCACAATGTTTTCACAAAAAGACAGTAATCACTAGTTCACCAAAAACTATATTCAGCAATAACTGATTTTTGTAGTTGCTGCAACATAAACTTGATTGGCAGCATTTCAAACCCTTGTGATAAAACCAATTAAATAACAATGAAAGAGAAAAAAACAGAAAAGCTGTTTAGACTTGTGTATTTTAAAGCTGAAAAAATAAAAGCTAATTTATATGTCTGACCTAAGAGGTGCTTTAATTCTCATATGCACATTGGGGATTAGCACACCTTTAAATATTAATAGAGGGCAATTTCCAGAGAGCAAATAAGCGGTGCATTATCTCCCTGTGGGCTTAAAGTGGAATCGCCTTGATGCCCCTTAGTTCACAAGCGCATGCCGGACAGACAAACATTCAAAAGAAAAACTAATGGAGTGGATAATACTCATTGCATTGAGATTGGTCTGAGCTAATGTAAATGTAGAGCCTATGAACCAAACTGAATTCTATGAGCACAAATTACAGGAACAGTTGCGACAATTGCCTTTGAAAATCTGCTTCAAAGACTAATCAGGCGATGAGGCACCATTTTTAGTCGCCCGACATAATAGCCCGTCTCTATTTCCAGCCCTGGAAAGCAGGAAAAGTGATCTGATTTGTATACATATCCCTTTTAAATAGAGGGAAGATTAGCGACACATCAATCACGGCTCATCCCCAGGGAATGAAAGAAAATGGTTACTAAATTTATCACACTGGCTTCTGCTGCAAGTGATTTAAATATGGGAATTAGAGCTCCACTGACCATCCTCTGTTAAGAGAGTAGAACTGCACCTCTGTATACTCACAGTGCATAGACTATTAATTACCTGATCGCAATCACTCTTTCTCCATTGCCTTCACACAGGCACACTAAGAACATTGGCATGTGCGCACACACAGTCACAGCCACACCCACCCACGTTTTTGGTATCGATACAAATAGAGTGCAAGTGAGACTGATTGGCTTTGTACCTGTTTTTCACACTGGCCGTAGTCAGGACCTTGGTCTGGTTGAAAGACGCACGTTTCTCCATGGTTCTTAGCCATCTCGATTAGCCCCATGGCTGTCCTGACTGTTGCGTTACGAGCATGGACGAACACCATTACCTGAAACATTAAATGACATATTTAAAGCCCGAAATCCGTCTGTCTCCACATCCATCTATATTATTTAATGTCATATATAATTTGATATATCGTGGAATCTTGTTTGTCACCCGACAATTTCGCATATCACTGTAATGTTTCCTTCCTATTGAAATGAATGGAAATGCAATTAATTCATCCCAGGCCCAAAGTGATGTTATATTTACCTTGTTTTTATTGGGTGTATGTGGTTGAAGAAATACCGTAGAACAGTGGTCAGCAACTTAGATTGGCCAGGGGCCACATTTTTTTCCTAACAATTCCATCACGGGGCAAAATTACAATTTCTTCAGACAAACCCTGCTTTACCTACCAACAATATTGAATTACCGGTATTATCCATAGGGATGTAACGTATCAAAAGCTCATGGTGTTATCATGCTATTGAAGTCACGGTACGATAATTATCGCGAGATCGTGAAAAATGTACTGCAGAAAGCTTCACTGAACGTTCGAGGTACGTTATGCGTTTTGCCCTAGATTTTTGTCAATAATACATCTTCAAATATAGATTATCGTGCATGCACTTCTGTTCCTGTTCCAGCAATATATTTATAACATTAGAAATGTGATACTGCCTATTAACAGTGATTATGTCCCAAAATTACAGGAACAGTTTCTTCATAGACACAACTAAATAACATTAAATAAAAATAATCAACTAACCTTGTTATTTTCTTTTTCTGTGCTTAGTGATATGGTTAAATTTGTAGGGCTGTCGCATTTGATGTGAGGTCAGAGGCAAGAAAGGAATTTGTGCGAAGCAGAGGTCTAACGGATCACCGTTCCCGGCCAGACGACAGTGTGGTTTGGCCAGATATGCTGGTGTGAAGGACCCCTGCCGCCGAATCAATTGCGAAGGCACGCTCAGACAGGGGGTAGCACCAGGAGGGACACACGGCCATGAAGTGCATTCTAAATCTCCATAATCAATATGTCCTTCCAATTCCCGTCAGTTTGACTTTTAGCTTTTGTTTGGGGGGTGGGGGGGGTGTCAGGTCATGTGGTTTATGTACGCCCCTTACATAGAACAATTAGTGGGCACGGCTGCCTCTTGACTTGTGTACATTTCTCGAAGAATTAACATCTCGTCGACCGGTAAGCCAATCGTTAATTTCCTTGTTTTGATCAAGTCAAATCAAGTACAACTTTACTGTCAAATGCGCTGTATGATGTGGTCACAATACAATCGTATTCACTCTCCAGGCACTCAACTGGACCCATAACTCAAAAAACAGAAGTGGAGCACTTCCAGGAAAAACGCAGAACAAATCACGTTTTAAGCAGAATTGTTATTTTTTTACTCAACCAAGAATACGAACCACCGCTGTCGAATATAGAACTATATAGAATTAAATTATGAAGAAAAAAAAAACATGTTTATGCTAGCTAATCATTGCAGAATGTCTTTAGGGCTGCGATTGGCAGGGTGTCCCTCGCCTACAGCCCCAAGACGGCTGGGATAGGCTACGGCACCCCCCAGCGACCCTTGTGAAGATAAATCGAATCAGAAAATGGATGGATGGATGTCTTATGGGGCACTTGCTTTTGGCAGCGTCCAATGCAAAATAGGGAGCCGGGAGGATGGCGGCGGTGGCCTACCTTGAGCAAGCCACATTTGTCAGTGGTTGCTAAGCGACCAAACAGAATGGCAGAATGTTCCCCCTTGTTTGGACAAAGTAAGCTGCAGCTAAGCAATATGATTTTAGCAAATTTCTAACTAAATGTGTGGCTTTTGCTGTGAGTGAAGAGGACACGACAAGCAGCAGCAAGAAAAAGGTAATTGGTTCATCTGACTATACATATACAGAAGCTCGGCAAGACCTCAGCCAGTTCAGACTTCTTGAAGCTTCGCCCTTCCTTTTTCACTGTCACCTACATACCACACAAATACCTTGCCATTATCCCTCCCTAATCAGTCGGCCACTATCGCTTGATTGGAAACACTGTATGACGTCGCTGTTGCGCTGCACCTAATTTGAAAATCCAGGCAACAACAAGATCACACAACCCTCACATCTAGGTGATGCAACATGAGTTCAGTCGCTGTACCGTGGTTAGAATGAGATGGAAAATTGTTTAGCACTTTTCTGAAACCCACCCACATGTACTTGGTTGTACAAAAAAAAAGAGACAAGTAAAAAATTATCCATTAATAAATTCAAAGCGCATCTAATATGGACTGCTTTTCACTTTAACGTTGCCTATTTCATGTGCCACTTTAGTTGAGGTTTTCTGTTATTTTTATTGTACTGCTTGTGTTCTTTTTTTTATGATGTTTTATGAAAACCTGGATGGCACAAAATTTCTTGAATTTCAATGAAAAGAAAACAGAGGTGATACTGTTTGGTCCTAGTGGCCCTTGTACATCCCATCCTGTAGACTTGGGCCCCCTGTCACCTTATCTTAAGTCAATAGTCTCAAACTTGGGCCTTACACTGGACAGTGATTTCAAACTTGACCAGCAAATTGGTGCCGTTGTTAAATCCAGCTTCTTTAACCTTAGACAGCTGGCCAAAATAAAACCTCTCCTCTTACATGAACACTTTGAGACAGTAATTCATGCCTCTGTCACATCCCCGCTCGATTACTGCAATGCCCTTTACTTTGGAGTCAGCCAGTCCTCCATTAAGCGCCTTCAGCTGGTCCAGAATGCCGCTGCCCGCCTCTTGACTGGTACTCGTAAGAGGGAGCACATACTGTAACTCCTACTCTGGCATCCCTTCACTGGCTCCCCATACATTTTAGAGTTATTTTCAAGATCCTCTTATTTGTTTTCAAATCTCTAAATGACCTCACGCCACCTTACGAGCTCATCCGCCCCTACACGCCTGCCCGCCTCCTCAAGTCTGCGGACCAGACATTATTAGAAGTACCAAGAATTAAACTGAGGCTCAGAGGGGATCGAGCCTTTTCTGTTGGTGGTCCCTCTCTCTGGAATGACCTCCCACTGACCATTCGGCAAACCTCCTCGCTGCCCATCTTCAAATCCCTCCTCAAAACTCACTTGTATTGTTTGGCATTCGACTCAGCATGACTTAGATTGGTTCTTGGTTTTACTGTTCGGTGCTTCCTACCGTCTTTAGTACCGATTAGTTTTACTGTTTATTGTATATATTAAATTGCTCCATGTACAGCACAGCGATGGCTGTTCAAAAGTGCTCTATAAATACAGTTGAGTTGAGTTGAGATGTTTGTACTGTGACCTTTCGTTCCCTGAAAGGCGCCTACAAATAAAATTAATTATTATCATCATTATTAGTATCATATCATCATCGTTATTTTAATACATATCAAATAGATACGCAGACCCCTAAAATAGAATACTGTATATTAAAAATGGTATTAGTTTACACTAGCTGGTTCGCCGCCCTCCGGGCGGCTCATCAGCTAATTCCTGCAGAAGGCTGGTAAGGTGGTGGTTCGCCGCCCTCCGGGCGGCTCATCAGCTAGTTCCTGCGGAAGGCTGGTAAGGTGGGCCTTTGGCCCACAAAAGTGTTGTTGCTTGGTTCAACTTTTTGTTCATCTTCATTGCTTATCGCGAAAATAAAGAGATGTTTAGCTCTACTAAATAACTAACAATTTCATTGAAATGCTTGTGGGTAGACAACATTTTTTTCGCTAAGATGCCCGCGCGATCGTAGTGAGCCACTGCCTGAGCGGCGCAGTGGCGGCGCAGTGGCGGCGCGGTGAAGTAGGTACGTTTTGAAAAGGTACAGACGGAAGGACAGCCCGCGTGCGGGACGACGGGCAATATATATATATATATATATATATATATATATATATATATATATATATATATATATATATATATACCGTATTTACACGACTATAAGGCGCCATTAAAAGTCTTAAATTTTCTCCAAAATGGACAGTACGCCTTATGGTGCGGAGCGTCCTTTATATGCGCTGAGTTCCAAAATCTGACTGACAGCCGACACGCTGTTTATATAGAGAAAAGGCGGAAGTGACTGTGAAAGAAGTCGGCCAATCAGGGAAGGGTGGGCGTGTATATATACATATATGGAGAGGGAGAGAGAGAGAGAGGGAGAGAGAGAACAGGCAAGCTAGTCCGCCAATGGTGAAGGGTGGGCGTGTAAGTGGACGCTGAAGGGAAGGGACGCCTCAAGCCAGTACTAACACTTGTATAGAGTGTGGCAATGTGCATTGTTGCAAAACAACTCCGGTTTTGGTTTCTAAGAACCCCTGAAAATAAAAAAAAAGACACGCCTACGAAGCTCAGTTCAAACTTAAAGCCACCGGTTATGCTTTTGGCATGCGTGCCCATCTCACAGCAGCGGTGAAAAAACAAGTCAAGCAAATTAACTCTGAGCTTGCCGTTATTCCCGGAGGCTTGACTAAAGAACTCCAACCGCTGGACATTGGCATCAACCGGGCGTTCAAAGTAAAGTTGCGAACGGCATGGGAACAATGGATGATCGGTGGCAAACACAACTTTACAAAGAGTGAGAGGCAGCGCTTGGCGAGTTACGCCACAATACGCAACAACGAGAGGGAACGCGGCGTTTTTGATGGATTACGGTACTTGCACAATTGTTCAATTCTTTCTACACACACACACGCGCTGCCACCATGTTTCGCTCTGTTCTTTACTTTCAAATGTGGGAAAGCTTCGCACGAGAGAAATGTTGACTTTGCTGTTGCTACTCCTTCTTTCCGCTCGGCAATGCGTAGCAACTCACACTAGCATGTGATGCATTCAATGACAACTGAGATGTGCAGTCCTCTGCTTCTGAAACAGAGGATGAGGACTTTGATGGATTTCTGGGTGATGATTGATCGAAAAACGTGAGAACATTATACGATGGCTAAATAAAATACACCCGAACTCAGTTCTGCTTTCGTTGCCTTTTTAAAAACGTGTTTTTAGCTTATCTGTATGTCTTGGCATGCTACCGTATGCTTCAAGCTAACGTGTTAGAGTGCGCGCATGCATGCCGTATGTTTAAGCTGGCGTATGTTTTACCACTGTAAAACTGAGGCCATTAGTACGGTGCGTCCTGTATATGTGTAAAATACAGAAATGTCACCCATTAATGAGACTGCGGCCATTAGTACGGTGCGTCGAATAGTCGTGAAAATACGGTAGATATACTGGCCAGTACATTAAAACTATAGCAGTTCCAAATATTTCTGTCTCACAGGAAATGAAAAATAGCTCTCATTATGTGCCAAAAAGTCCTATACAACTGCAAACTATAACCACGATTATTTTTAAATGCTTGTTTGAGCTACAGCTTTGCTTTTGGCTATTATTAGTTTGTGTAAACTGTGGCTAGTCAACGTGTATGTGTCACTAAATTGGACATTTCTGTTGTTTAATGCAACTATCGGAAAAGGGTGACAAAATTACCTGATGACCAGCTTTGACTTGCTCAACAACCTTGTTGTAGCAAACCTCCTCCATGTCATGAATTTGCTGGATCTAAGCAGAATAGAAAAATCAGTTATTAGTTTCATTAATAAATTCATGTCATGTTCAAATTAATGTTAGCTTTTCAGACAGTTTGAGGAGTCAGAAGAGACCACACGTCATTACACAGCAAAATACCGTATGTAATTGTGAATCGTGGATTCATTTTTGTGATCCACAGTAGTTCACAAAACGGCTAAAAGGTCAGCAACTGTTTAATGGTATCCTCTCAAGGGGTTGACACATTCTAGCCCATGTAGTGTGAAATACTCAATGATTAGTCATCTGGCATTTGGGACGCTTCACGACCATGATCACAATCACAATGTCTAAAGTTTGGCATGTCAGAATTTTTGTTGGTCATGCCGCATAGTGCGACATGTCCATCGGTTCTTTGACATTGACCAATAGGAAGACGGTGCCCTCCTTATGACAAGAAACAATGTGGTGTATAGTGTCTAAAAAGTGACTTGAACAAAATGGGAAATATTGGAACATATACAACTCTGTGTGTGCTAGCTGCAAAGCTAGTAGCTGATTAACAAAATTAGTGTCATTTAACAATGTATTACCTCAAGTTCCTTTTGGAGAATAGGCAGCCCATACTGCCCTCTTCCCACAATCCAGGACAATATAGATTATTAGGTCTTGCCATGAGTTTAGCATTATTTATTATTTTATAAAAATAATTTATTAAATTTATAAAAAATAAACACAGACACAAACTAATAGCAATCATTGTTCTTTTACCTTGTTAGTACTTTTGATGCCAACAAAGGTCTGTCCGAGTGGCACGGGTCTGAAACGACTGTCGAAGAAGAAGAGGCCAATATACGGGTTGACGTGCAAGAAGGTGGCCACATCTAGATAGTTGGGAAGAGTGGCGGATAATCCCAGAATCCTAATCATACTCTGGGTGGACTCCACCTGGGAGGCCAAATCATTAAAAACACACACACACACACACACACACACACACACACACACACACACACACACACACACACACACACACACACACACACACACACTAGTTAGTATCTCAACATGGCTCTGCTCGTGAAAACAAAACAACGAACTCAAACGCGTCTTCGTTCAATGTTTTCAACTAATATCCGGATTCATTTTAAGCAAATTTTCTTCAATTCTCCGGAGAGATTTTCATAAAAATTTGAAAAACCCGGAATTCCGGAGGACTTTCCTCTCTGATTTAGAGGCAGTAAATACTAAACATTTTCCAGTAAATTATTTCGACATCCTGCATGTGTCTTGCAAGATAAGATAAAAAATTATGAGATAACTGTGACGAGTACCACAATGGGTTAATTGCCACATTTTCTGACTATCAAAATTAAAAAGCAGGATTCTGAAATATTTAACGGAAAATAGCTTAGTGCTGATAGTAATGTTGTTTTCTACCTGTCTGATAGTCCGGGCCACAAGGCTCTCCAGTACTGGTCCTCGATCTTCATGAAGAAGGTGAACTTCATCCAAAATTAGGAGACGTACAATCTGAGAGAGAGCAATGTCGCCAACGCTCTTTCTTGTCACAACATCCCATTTCTCCGGGGTCGTCACTAACATCTGGAGAGACATATCAAAGCATTTGCTCTTCCATGACAGATACTCATTTTATAAATGAAATATGTCTGTTGAGCATGATTAATCTTTATACAATAGTTGGTATACATTACATCTTATGGCTACAGTTATATTACGTGCAGTTCCAAGAATCACATACAGATGACTGAAAATCTGTGATGAGATAACATCTGACATTTTGACATTTGACCCCCCCCCAAAAAAAAATAACAAAAATTGCGTTTTTAGGACCTGCTTTTGGGGATTACTAGTTCCCAGAGACCCAAAGTCTCTATAAAGGCAGTTTGTAAAGTCCTCACTCGTTTGTATAAATCAAATGTCTTTGCCACTGGAGACTGTTTATAGAACAGTTAATTTTGGGGCCACGGTGTACAGTCAAGAGACAAAAACCTGACAATTAAAAAGGGATGTGGGGACTTTTTATATCCCTGAGGAATTTAATTGACTTCCTCAAGAGTGACTTCTTTAATCAACATCACAATACAAATGAAGGAAAAGAATAAATGGAAAATAAATAGTTACAAGAAGGGACCCAATTAAGGATTATTTTCTTTTTGGTAATCTCTGTGCAAGCTTTTTAGCCTCCAAATATGATCAGCCTGCTTGAAACTATACTGAAAATAATCCAGCAGTCAAAGTCAATTGGAAAATCATAAATAGATGGAGACAGATGCAATGGCATGTTGCTGTGACTCAGACAGGACCACACAAAATGCACAGTGTTGAAAGTAGTTACTTTTGCAGATGTTTTTGCCAAGTCACTGAGATATGTACTGTATGTGCATCACAGGATGTGGGTAATGGGCACCTGTGTTCGTAGAATCTCCCCTTTGGTTAGCTGCATGTCACCAGTGAGTTCTTTGACAGTTATGCCCAGTGGCTCCAATCGTTTACTGAAGTAGTTGGTCATCTCGGCTGCCAAAGCCTTCATTGGAGCAACATACACTATCTGCAGAGAAAAATGAGAAGAGTAGACACCACAATGAGAAGAGTAGACACCACAGCAGGGTAAATTGGATTTGGGGATGATGGAAGATGAAGGAAGTGGTAGAGATTGATGAGGGCTAATGGACAGGAAAGAGGAGCATGTAAAATGCTGGTGATAAACCTCCACGGAAAAATTTGGTAAATGGCACAAATCTTAATTTACTGACAAACTGCAGACACATCTATCAGCAAAGCCCAACAGTGACATGCAATATTTGAAGTGCTTGTTGTGTCACCAATGAGCCAATACATGAACATGCTTACAGAGATTTAGTTTGTTTTGTTTGACACCATGGATTTAAAAGACACATACTGATAACTTTTGAATGGACTGCCATTCTCCTGAATCTTTGAGCATCTACAAAAATGCTGTTTATATACAGTGGTACCTCTATTTATGAAATTAATTGGTTGTGTTAACTAGAAAATTTAACACGTTTTCCATATAAATACCATTTATGTACACGTTTTCCATATAAATACCATTTATATGGAAAACGTGTCTGCTTTTATTAAATGCCCTAATTCGTTCCAACCACCCGCTCCCCCCTAACAAAATTTCAGACATAAATGTTTAACTAAGCATAAAAATGCATCACAATATGTAACAAATACCTGTTACTATTAGATTATTGCACAATAAATGAGAGTAGTGCATAATGTAAAAAACTAAGAAGAGAGTAAACAATAGAAATGATGGTCATTTAACTTTTAACTGTGTCCTCGTCGCTTTTTGCCCTCTTTAGTTCATGTTCTCTCTCAGGAGTGGTTTTTGTTTGGCGTTTTGTAAAGAACTGATTCTAGGACGTTTGCTTTTGCCGGCTTTTCACAATCCTTCGAAAATGCCCAAGGCAAACATCAGCATAGTGAGCGATCGGCCGACTGGGTGATTCACATTTACGTAAAACTATCGGAACACCTCATGGCCCGAGGGGCGAATGACGAGGACACTGCATAGACACATTTCTATCTATCTACACACATAGACACATACGGTAGAGGTTCTTCTTAGCCAATGGGATGCCAGGATGATGCTCGGTAATAGTCAATGATAGAGCGGTGATAAGAATGTTGCGTTCAGGAAACTCGGAGATGCGTGTAGCAGTCCATCCTGTATGTTTATCTTTCGGATCTTGAAATTTATTTCGTAACAAGAGGCAATATTTTCCTGTTGAGACGTTTCGGAACTTGAAAATTCCGTATGAAGAGACATTCGTAAGTAGAGGCACCACTGTACTTATATTTCAACACCAGCTCATTCATTGTTGGAAAATGCACAGTAACGCCATATTTCCTGATTAAGAAAGAGCCATGCACAAGAAGTGTAGTTAGTATTTATAGTGGCTCGGACAGTGCAAGAATCCCCCACTATTACACCGAATCCAAACTCTCATATCAAAATAAGAGTTTAAAACTGATAAGGTTTTATGGCATGATGGATGTTTTGATATCATCGTGCGAATCATATTGTCATGCGAGTTGTGCATGTTCCTGGAGTTTGGGCGAGATGGCTCACCTCTGATGGTAATATGCTTCTTAGACTAAGGTATTAATTTTATTTCTAGTTAAAAGTGAGATCAAGTAAAAGGTGCAAAGTAATATTCAAAGAAAAAAAGGGTCAGCGCATGGAAAATGCGCAAATGATAGAAGACACAATGTCTATTTCAGTGCCTTTGTTGGTTGGGGCATTAAAAAGTATGCACTTGCGCCATCAGGCGCAGATTAAATTCTTACTCGCACACGTTGAAAAACTGGTTTCATTTGCAACCATTTTGCTCACAGTCTCGAGACCTGCTTTTACTGTACCTTGAATTCATCCTTTTTGATGACGCCGCCAGGTTGTAGGTGTTGCCGAATCTCGTGAAGGACAGTCAGCATGGCGATGTTGGTTTTGCCAGCACCAGTTGGGGCGCAGATTAGAAGGTTTTCATTTGTGTTGTAAGCAGTCTCAAACACCAATGATTGAATTCTGTTTAGACGTTTCATTCCCTTGAATACCAGTTGTCCAATCTGGGTGAAAAAAACCGCACGCACGCACACGCACAACACAGTGGACAAAATAGAAAAGATAAAAGTACAAATAATTTGTTACTATACTTAACCAGATTCTCCAGACATCTGTACATAACCATATTATTTTGTTTTCTGACTATTTTGTTGATTATAGACATTTGAAAATAGAAAATTTCATCAAAATTATATCGGGTCTGCGTCCGTCCCATAAATGCTCACCGACTGCCCGACAGCTATATAAGTCTCCGTACGACATTACAATGACCGCCGAATGTCATCATAACATCCTATTAATGGTGGAAAAAAAAGGATCAGTGCCATCTTACTTTTTTTTCATAACCTGCAAGGAGTATTTCCATATGCTGATAGACTTGCAGTTGAAGTGCCAGTCACAGACAATACAGTCATCGTAATAATGAACCTTAAGTTTGCATTTTGATGCATCACACATCAGACATGCAACGTGTTGTTTGGCAACCCGGCGAACTCGGAATTCGAACCATCTTCTAAGCAGTTTGTTTTGAGCACTGTAAATTCTGGTTAAATTGCTCAGATTGGATTTGTTAGAAAGTTAATGTAAAAACACACACTATTTCAAAGTAGCCTGTAGATGAGCCACACACAAGTCACTGGTGATAACCTCCAGGCCATTTATGCAAATGAATTTCACAATCAAAGTATGCCATATTTTCAAATGGATCTCTATGGAATTTTCATGATCCATAAATTAGGGCCACCCTCGGTCTTCATCGTATTTTGATGGTTGCGCACGTACTTCCAGGTTATGCATGATGGACATGTCAGTAACCAAGATGGAGAATCACTGCGTCCTGAAAGTGAGCAAGAACCATTGGATATACTTAAGTGTCAAGGGGAGAACACCCCTTAGTGATCAGCGATGTTGCCAACTGTAACGTGTATTTGGATGATATAGTTGTATTCTCTGAAATTTGGGGTGAGCGAGGCTGTTCTTTGTTACGTACCGTAAGTCCGAACAATCACAGCGCTTAGTTATTCTTTGCGTAATCAGTTGAGCATCTTTAAAAAGGCAGATGCTGCAACCTTGAGAAGATGACCAGAGGATCTTCCCCTCCTCCTACAGCAGTTTTCTTTACTTTAGATTACTTCCAAAGAGAGTGAACAGCCAACACACACACACAAAAAAAAAAGACGGCCCATGTGAGTTTACCTCATCCAGTTCAGAGATATATATGGGTTTCTCTTCAAAGCCAATAGGCATCGGTTCATTAGGTGGAATTTCCACCTCTTCATACATTTTCGTATTATCTCTGCGGATTCCCTCAGGAAGCAACATCTGGATGAAAATTAAAGAAGAAAAGATATGGAGAAATAAACAATATAATTTTTGATTAAATTGTCCCAGAGAGATACATGTAGTAATATGTTCCTGATCATGACTGTAGTTTGCAGTTGGTGTTGAACCGCAACCATAAAAATAAATAATGATAAATGAATACATCCCTGACAGTCAACGTTTTAGGGCCAGCATATTTGACACAGCTATGTCACTGTATATCAAAGTGTGGCTGGTCAGTTTATATTGCCATTAAATATATAATAATAAAATACAATATGTAATAAAATACAAATATCATCCATCAAATGTAATCCTTTTTTAAAATCACCCTGTAGAGGGAAATAATATGAGGGCTATTGCGTCATTCCATGCCAAGTCACCCCGTGGGTTTAACCTGGCGGATTTTTAATGAAACTTGCTGTAATTGTTGATAGTGGTGGCAAAACACTAAATCTCAAATTTTAGGTCAATTGGACACGGGGGTTGTGAGATTTGGCCCACTGATTTTCAATTAGCTCATTAAAAAGGGGTGTGGCCACCTTCCTTTGGACCCTGATATCTCAGGAACTAATGGGTCATTTTCACAAAACAGGTATTCTTAGAAAGAGAATTCAATAAGCAATGTAAATTAGTAATTGCATTGAATATTCAAAGAATACTCAATTAATATTATATATTCGATATACATTGAATACTCAATGAATGTTCAACTTTCAATTATTTTTAATATCTAATCAGAGACACTATCAGTGTGGATCAATTAGGACATTAAAAGTTTCCAAACCCTGTGTGTTATGAATCTGTATGTCTGTTCATGTGTACTTACTGTGTTTGCAGATGTAAAAAGAGGCAAAAAAAACTCACCCTCGTTCCTCCAACAAAAGCAGGTGTCTTTGTGGCATCTGCATAGCTGTCATAGACATTTGGATATTTAATCCGCTCATACACTCTTTCTCTAGTAAGTACAGGTTCATGGCGTGCAGTCAAGAGCGCCTGCTCCCTGCATGAAAAAAAACAACACGTTGAATCATTACTTCCAATTGTATTTAAAAAAAAATGTTACGCTGTTTCTGAATGAATTGGGTGAGAGGAGCAAAGCCATAACTCTGCAACGTCTGCAGTCCCGTTTTTCCAATGGATCATTTACTTGAAAAGGTACTGATGTGTTTCTTCATGCCGCAATTCTTTTGGCTGAGCTGAACACCATCATTTAGTCATCCTTCATAAGTCAATTATCACAATAAATAGATTTTTAAATATAGAGAAATAAGGCAATCTCCCATAAATTACTTTTTTTACGACACGGCACTACCGTGTCAGTTGTCTAAAAATAATGTACCATGTCAGATTTAACAAGAGCACATGAGGAGAAAAGGACAAAGACAGAAGAGGAAAGAAAGAAGACCAAGAAAGAGATCTGATATACCGCTGGGTTCTCATCTCTTTTGGGTCAAAGTTCATGAGAGCATCTGTGTAATCAACATCATCAGTTCCTTTTCCTTTCTTCTTCTCTCTCTTCTCCTCCCTGCGGAATACCTTCATCAAATGTTTTTCCTGTTCGGAGTGAATGGTCACCTGACAGCCGTATGTGGGCCTCGTAACTTCGTCACTGACTTTTCGGAGAGAATCTGGAAGGATGAAAGGTTACAAGGTTGGTTTAACACGACAATATAAATTCAAATTAGCCCAAGTGAAATTAAAATCACTGTCTTGTACATGTGACACACCTCAGAAGAGTATTGTGAACAGCCTTCCCAAATTTAAATGACCCCCCAAAAATGTCATTGTATTTAAACTGAGGCTTTAAAATCAGGAAATATCAAACCATTGTTTCTGCTCTCAAACACAGTGAGCGAATCTGCTGAATGCACTGAAAACAAATAAATATGGCTTTGTATGATGAAGATAAAGCGTTATACAAGTGCCGTTTATTTGCCATTATGACCTAATTGTTGTTGGATTTTTTTTACATTTGGTAGACTATGGACATGTTTTTTGGCAAAGGTACAACCCATTTGAGTTGATTCGGGAATTTTGGTTAATGGTGAAATACAGCGAACACAAACTTTGGGGGGGATTCAGGCAACCATTTTCATAAAAGACAGAAAAGAAAATTATCCTCCAATTGCGATTGGTTGCGGACACTAAAAAGATAGCTATTCTATTCAACTTTCAATTGACATTTCTGCAGCAGCTACATATTTTTTAAGTAATGAAGTAAACTTGTCCCCCCTCGCCGCCCCCCAAAAAAAATCCTCGTTCAGAGTTTGAAATCATCACATACATTTTTTTTTAAAGCCTGTTCCCTGAATTGGTCAAGTACAAAAATCAAAAAAGGATGTTGGATTGGCCGTCAAGAATCTAAGGCGAAAAGTCAGTAGAAAGAACTGAATTAATCAGAAATGATAATCGTGCAAGGCACAAGGGGCACTGAAGGTGTTAAAGTTCCCTGTCGCAGTCCATCTGTTTAAGACACAACAGCTCAATAAAAGTCAGATTTGCTCTTGGAAACAGATGAGATATGATGATTGCACTGCAGATTGCGCCGATTGACTGAATGGTTTCCACTTCATCTCATCTCGAGATTCAACCTGCTGTTTCCATCTTGCCGCTGCCTGGATTGCGGCACTCGTATCCCACACACCAACGCCCCGCACACATTACATTTCCAGCTTCTGTAAATTGAGCACCATTTTATTATTTTTAAAATGAATCTTCATCTCCCCTTTCTCACACTTTGTTGGTTGCTAGTGTGACTGGGTGAATGATGTCGAATATGCAGTTTAATTATCATTTATTTCCACTGTACCTTTGATTTGACTCACCTTCTCCTTTGTTAAGTGTGCGTACATTCAGTCATGGAATAATCAATAAAAACACACAATAAACCCCTAGGTTAGTACATGTACATATGCCAAAATTATGACTTTGATATCATACGTGTATCTCAATACAGGTATTGAGGCAGAAATGATAACCAGGTAAAAACAAAAATTCCAGCTAAAGCAGTGGGATAATAGATGACATAACATGGATGGACCTTCAAGTTCTTCATATTTTTTCATCCATCCTCTTCATACAAAAAGAAAATGTAATGCCATTGCACATGTTTAAATAATAGCAAATTTATTCTTTCAGAGCTGCTGACATTTGTAGCCTTGCTTAAAAATAAAAAAAAAAATCTTCAAAGAATTTCTTCTTGTCATGAAACGTATTTGTGTGAAAACCAGCATGGATTTATCTTTCTTCCACCCATATTGTTTGGAGAGTTCATCTTGGGTTTCAGGAGAAAAGTTGAAAATGTGCAAGTCTCCTGCCGTGCAGTCATGAGCAGGCACTCCCAGACCCGTTCAGAATCATTTACTATTTTTGTGCGTAGTTATGCCGTACTACAGCCTATATGCTGTTGAGACACTGAATTAGCACATCTGTAACATACTGGTAAGTAATTTGCTCACAGCCAAGATGAATGACTTTGTTTCAGGAGTACTCTTTGAATGTCCTTGAGTGGCCAAGACAGAGCCCAGACTTGAAACTGATTGAATTCCCTGGAAAGATCTGAAAGACGGCTGGACATTGAAGCTCCTGGTTCAGCCAAACTTTTGGAATCATATTTAAAAAGACTGATGATGTTAATTTATTATCTTTCTTTGTTTGTGAGGGGGGGTTGTATTTATAAATTTAGAAAAACAACAAGAATACTCATTTCATGTGTTGGGTTGAGAGATTTGAGGAAACAATTTAATTGATTCCATTTTAGGATACGGCTGTGACATTAGAAAACGGAAAAAGTGAGGCATGATGAGTGTTTTCTGGATGCACAGTATTGGAAAGAAAGAACAACTTCTTGTATTACCTTGTAAATAACCTGACGGTGGTTGGGAAAGTGGTGGGATGTTTAGCAGGGGTTCAACAATAACTGTTCTTTGCTGCAGAAGTGTCGAGATCATTTCTAGACCTTCTGGGCCAAGCAGCTCAAATAACTAGACAGACGGAAAGATAGGGCAAAATTAGTTGCTGTAAGCAAAAAACATGCACGACATCGGCAGCAAGAAATACACAAATTGGACAAAAAGGCAACACAAACATAGTTCATAGACATGTTCAAGGTGGGTCAGCGAAAGCTAGTCAAAATGAGTTATAACAACTGTAAGCAAATTTTATATTTGTTGTCTGCCCTTCGTCCATCTGGGTCACCGATTTTCATCGGTCCCATGGGGCTGCAAATAATTATTATAATAAGCAATAAATGTTGAAGATTATCCATGAATCGATGGAGAAAAAAAAACCCTAAACATTTCAATTTCCATCCTTTTATTCAAAAGCTTGGCATTAATTTAATTCAAATTGAGAATGTAGAAAAAGCTGAAGCTAATTAATTATGATTCAGTTCCTGGATTGGTCTCTAACATGTCTGAAAATAGGCAAATATTTTGATCATGAATGAAGCCGGGACCTTGTCCATCCATCCATTTCCTGAACCACTATTTCTCACATGATTCAGTGTTCTGCCACTGGTGTGCTGCAGCCTAACCCAACTGTTTTCCGGCAGTTGGCGGGGGTACGTCCAATGTTCTTTCTCAGATGCGCGCGTGAGTAATTGCGCACTTCTCTCACACTCTCGGCGCACATGGTGACACTGCCGCGCACCCCGCACACACATTACAATTCTACACTCCTTCCTTCATTTCCATCCAAGTTTAATCTCCTGTGTAGCAGAACAACACACTTCCCTTAAAGTTTCATTTGTGCAACTAAGGCTGCACACTCAATTTTTTGAATCCAGTTTGAAGCATACAATGGCACACGGGCACACACACGTGCATGGAAAAATACATGATCAGCATTCTGATCAGTGCCTTTCAATGCTGATTACCAAAAAAAAAAAAAAAAAACGACCAACCATACACTGTACTTTGCAGCTTTCAGCCAACTAGCGACCAGCTTGAGTGAAGTGTAGAGTCCCTTCCCCCTTTCCTTAACGCAGAATGTTATTGACCAAACCAGTAACTGAACCATATTACAAAGTTTGTTTATTTATAATATAAATGTCAGACCCTGTGTATTCAGCTCATTAAGAGATCATTCTCAAAAGATTATCAAAAGGTAATACTAGCACACCAGCTACTGATCATTTTTTTAAATCCATTGATACTGCTTTGTGGTGCTAAGAAGAAACAATAAAACGGACTCAAAACTAACTGTCACGTACCTTCTGCTTTAAATGAGATTTTTTAAACAAATCACATACCTCATTCTGCAGCTCATCATTGCTTTTGTGGGAGGCAAGCATCTCAAATAGGGA
This sequence comes from Hippocampus zosterae, assembly GCF_025434085.1. Taxonomy (NCBI): domain Eukaryota; kingdom Metazoa; phylum Chordata; class Actinopteri; order Syngnathiformes; family Syngnathidae; genus Hippocampus; species Hippocampus zosterae. The sequence continues at coordinate 16,254,808 of NC_067455.1, forward strand.
GGTGCACAGATCCTCTGGGCTAGATGATATCACATTGCCGTTATTCAAATATTTATCCACTTCGGTTCTGAGGATAGTTCCATTCACCGAAGAGCTTTCTGCGAGGAGCATCTCTCCCTCGTTGACAACATTCAGTCTACTTTGTTGATTGTTTAGGAAGTTGGTGAAGTCCAAGCTCATGTTCTGATCTTGAATGCCAGAGCAGGGCAGTTCTTCCAGCGGGTCGAGCATAAAGCACTCATGGGAGAAGGCAATGTTGCATCCAAAAGAAGACCCTTGTTGAGGTTTGTGTCGGGAGCAATACGATTGGATGAATTCGTCAATTCTGGAATCTCTAAGTGAATCTACCAGCCGTTCCACACAAGTAAAACAAGTTTCCGCAGCAGATGAGGGAAAAGGGCCAAACATCTGTTTGATGGCCCGAGTCTCCTCTGTGCCGACATGGTCTTTATTGTGGAATGTCTCAAGCAGAAAGACAGCAGCATGTTCAATTGCCTCTTGACCATTTTCGCTCCCCACTGTAAATCAGAAAAAAATTAAAAAATAAATAACACTAAAAAATGATAGCATACTGTACATACATACCTGTACATATTGCTCTAATTTCTATTTAAAATAAAGATACACATTTCCTGGCATTTACGCTTCCTAAGACTGATTATGGGATGGGGCAACATGATTACAACATGATTTTATTTTTCCCCAAGATGCCAACACATGCAGACTCCAGCAGATCTTAATGCAAATTTTCATTATTATTAGATAAATTAGAAGACTGTAATCATTACAGTATAATGCGTTTGCCAACATCTGTTTGGTGAGCTTTTTGCAACTCTGATAAACATTTGTTGGCAAATGCATCATTTTATATATATATATTGCGCGTCGTCCCGCACGCGGTCTGTCCTTCTGTCTGTCCCTTTTCAAAACGTACCTACTTCGCTGCGCGCCGCCACTGCGCCGCTCAGGCAGTGGCTCACTACGATCGCGCGGGCATCTTAGCGAAAAAATGTTGTCTACCCACAAGCATTGCAATGAAATTGTTAGTTATTTAGTAGAGCTAAACATCTCTTTATTTTCGCGATAAGCAATGAAGATGAACAAAAAGTTGAACCAAGCAACAACACCTTACCAGCCTTCCGCAGGAACTAGCTGATGAGCCGCCCGGAGGGCAGCGAACCACCACCTTACCAGCCTTCCGCAGGAACTAGCTGATGAGCCGCCCGGAGGGCGGCGAACCAGCTAGTTTTCCATAAATTTGGAGCCTCCCTCATACCCCAGAAGCTCTGACATTGTAAAAACTTTGATCTGACTTGCGTCATTTTACGGCGCTCTATCAGAAACAGCTGGAAGTCCAGAAAAAACTATTGGAGGAACCAAAATTCATGATTAACCATTAAGAGGAAAAGAAGAGCCGTATACTATAGATTTATTTAAACTCATCAGATGGTTACATGGTTCAATCAGGTAAATCTTGTTTCCTTTGCAACCAAGTGTGACTGATTTCTTCTTAAGGGAGCTGAAAGATGTTTTTCTTTTTTCATTATGTCTACCATCTTGACTTAGCAGTGCCTCAAATTACAACTTCATCGCGTGGTAGATTTTTTTATTTTTTTTACTTTGTGTTTTGAGAAACATTTGCACTTCAGACACTACGATGCTTGAGTGAAGTTTAAAAAAAGGAGAAATTACGGTGGAACTCCTGAGTTGAACATAAGTCATGAACAAATCCATTTAAGAACAACATTTTACATCAAGTAGTGTTTGCATTTGTGTGTGTGTGTGTGTGTGTGTGTGTGTGTGTGTGTGTGTGTGTGTGTGTGTGTGTGTGTGTGTGTAAGCATTCCTACATTACCTATCTGTTTGGCTGCAAAAAGAAGGTTCTTTAATTCCTGATGAACAGCATGTTGTTTCATTTTGTCTTGATGATCAGTGCAGAAGTGGAAAACCTTTTGCCATGTGAGACCTTCTTTTGCAAACAGCTCCTGTCTCTTCAATCGTTTGGTCTAACATGAATCACCAGAGGGGGGAATCACATTTCAGAAAAAATAGTTCCATTGTGGTCCGAAAGACACTAGCAATACCACCTCCGAATGGCTGAAGAAAGAAAAAAAAGGTTTTGGAGTGGCCAAGTCAAAGATCCGGATTCAAGATCCAATTGCAAGGTGTGACCTTAGGCTGGTAGTTGATGTTAGAAAACCCTCCAAAATGGCGGAGTTAAAAAAAATTCAGCAAAGAAGATTAGTACAAAATTCCTCCAGAGAGATGTGAAAGACCACCAAATTATCGCAAATACTTGATTTCAGTTATTGCTGCCAAGTGTGGCACAACCCGTGATTGGGTTCAGGGGGCAATTAATTACTTTTTCACAGAGGGTCAGAAAGGTTTGGATTTTTTTTTGCCTTAATAAATTGAATTGTTATTTGAAAACTGCATTTTCTATTTCCTTGGGTTGTGTCTGAGTGACATTAAAATTGGTTTGATGATTTGAAACCTTTGTGTGTGATAGATATGGCAGCAAAAAAAAAACATCAGGAGGTGGGAAATACTTTTTCACAGCACTATAACTTTGTGAAGAGCGTTTATGTTAGCGGATGATTCTCAGGCTTCAAAAATGCAGGAAAATTATGCACACCATCGATATGCGATGAGTAAATGTTGATTAAAAACTGATGTAATATTCATATGTAAATACATTTTATTAGGACAGCTGACAACTTACCGTAGTTTCAGGTTTTTAATAATTGGATTTGTGTCGAACAGAATTGTGGTTAGCATCAAGTGGCCCACGATAAGCGTGCCAGTTTCTTCCATGACCCCATTGAAAAATGCATTTCCCGCTCCAGGTCTGAATTTACAATAGCTTGGAATTTTCTGTATGTGTGTATGTATGTTGCACAACAATAACAGTACAGTAACTATAATGGTA
>NC_067455.1:17550236-17640236 GCF_025434085.1 Hippocampus zosterae
GTTGGTTCTGCTATTTTCTCATTAAATGTGGCCTTCTTCATCAAAGATAAATGTTTTTCTTAAGGTTTGAGTAAATTAAAAATATATAATTTAATCAATAAAAAGATAATAAAAGGCACATCAGTATGGGCTTACCACTGTGCAGCAAGTCACAGTAGACCTCACACCTTTGTGTCACACTTGCACCTCCCAAATCGAATCTATATAATAGTATCATTTTGATTCAGGATTTCTCACAGTGACAGTCTTCTAGTGTGTTGACTAAACTGCAGTGAAGAACATTTGGCTTTTTTTCGCCTTAGTTTAAAACTGTGTGATTTATACTCAAATTTTATACTCAGCTAAATTTCAACATCAGGAAAGACTTTACTGATCTGAGGCAGCTGTGTGTCAAATGGTGTCTTAGATCATGTTTTAGACATTTGATTCTTGTATGTTTTTATCACAAGGGATGAATGGAAATATTACTGGATTGTAGTTATAGCCATGAACTCTGAATAAAAAAAACAACTCGACAAGCAGTCTCATCTATGATTTAGTCATCAGGATGTGTTGGAATACATGTCTGTCCCGTCGTACTTCTCAAGACTCCAAAAGACAGCAAAATCAAATGATATTGCTATGAAGAGTGTTAAAAGCAAATGAGTGAAACCGGTTCAGAAGAGGCAGAATGCCTGAGGGAAATGAAAGAGTGAGGAGGTGAGAGGGAGCTATTAAAGTAGGACAAGTTGTGATGTTCATGGTGAGGGGTGGGGCTTATGTGTAAAGCTGGATATATACCAAGACACAATCGTCATTAGCATCAATGTTAATCTACCTCTCAAAAATACACAGAGACAGACATTCTCTCTCTTTCCATACCCCTTTTTTTTTAAACTTTGCTCTCCTATATATCATCTATATAGTTATTTTTTACCCCTTCCTGCTTCCTGCCCCCACCCCTCCCTCCCTCTCTCTCTCTCTCTCTCTCTCTCTCTCTCTCTCTCTCTCTCTCTCTCTCTCTCTCTCTCTCTCTCTTTCTCTCTCTGTCACTCTCCCCTCTTATTCCTCCTTCTCTCTCTCTTTGTCTCTCTCTTTCTCACTCTTTCTGTCTGTGGATGCCGGACATGAAATCCAACAGGACTCCTATGCCTGCAATGGTTGACTGCAAGCCTCGCAGAGTGAGTGGCTCTGTGTCTGTGTTTGTGGGCTATAGACATTGTAGGTGTGTTACAGTTTTATAGTACAGTAGTTAGGAGTTGAGTTACTGTGGCGAAGTAGAAAAGTGGCTTGTGCGTGGTGTTTGTCATTCCGCTCACAGTACACGACCTAATAGAATCCTCATAATTGCCTGGTAGTGTATGAATGGTGTGTAGTTATTTCCAGAGCAACTTAGTCCTGCTGTTGCATACTGATTAAGGGATGTTTGACCACAGTTGTGCCTGTGCAAGACAGGACAGAATGCTGGAAAATATTTACCGGTACACTCAGCAGACTGTCATTGCGAAGTGTGCAGTACTTTTGGATTTTGCATTTCAATTTAAATAAAAGCATAACCAAAACATGTCCATTAGCAGGGAAAACAGCAGCCCAGCAGCCCGGACAGCCTGGATCCAAGTGACGAGACCACAGACACAGAAGACAATGACGAGGAGGACCTGGGAGTTCTTGATGAGCAGCGCAGCATCATCCGTCATCTATTGTCCCAGCTCAAACTTGGAATGGATCTCACTAAGGTGAGCTTCTCCTCTCTGCCTTTGTTATGCCTTCTTTAGGGGACTATACCTTCACTTTCTGTAAGATGCTGAGTATTGAGATGGAAGGTATAACAATAGAAAAATTGGAGGTCATGAATGCAGCTAAATTCGTGAAGGAGAAGTGTAGTCTTGTCACAGTAAACATAATCATCAGAGTTCTGTGTAGAAGTTAATGGTGTGTGATATACAAAGTTATTAAAGTGACACAAAACTATTGGAAATAGGCCACATTCCCCAATTATGAAGGTTCAACACTTTATAAACAATGATTCTAATAGCAAACCATTATAAAACTCTTAATTAACTGTATGTTATAGTTGAAATTAACACAAAGGAACTTTTCAACCTTCATAAAATAGTTCCATCAATCTTCTGATGAAACATCGACATTACAGCTTTGAAGAGTACCTTACTCTTGGCCCAGGAGGGGGGCTGTATTGCTTTTACTGGCCCTGCGCAACTTTGAGGAGGGTGGCAGGCTCCTTGCTACACAAAAAACTACAAATGCACTGACTGCTACGCCATACGCCACTTCCCCCTTTTTCCATTCGTTACAAAGACAGAAGTTGATTCAAATGTCTGTGTATGATTACTGCTGTCAAGGCTGAAGCTGCAAAGCGCCCAAAGAAACGCAAAGTTTTATCTGAGGAGGCAAAAACTATTTTAAAAAGAAGATGAGAGGATAAAAGGACAGTCAAGGATCAACACTGAGTCTGGTTTTCATTCGCTGGTGTGAGCTCCAAAAAGGTTGATAAAGTCAAGTGCGTTTCAATTGTTATATTGCAAGCACTTTGCTCTCTTATGTTATCAACTATTGGGATTTTTGGTCGTAGTCTGCAATCACATGGCTTCTGCTCAGGTGATTATGGTGACTCTTTCAGACCAATGAGCAAGGGCGGTTCTGGATTAATTTCACTGAGGGGGCTGGGCTGGGGGGGGGGGTGGCACATTCAACCCAGGGCTAAAAAGGCAGATTCGAAATCTTATTTGACTTTTTAGTTCTTCAAACTTTGAAATTGTAGTCATAACATTACAGTGATGAGAAAAAAACAGTATTAGGAGGGCTAAAACTTCTGCAAGTGTAACAATACGCTTTGTCCATCTGTTGAGAATATTCAAGCCAGGGGATGATATGGTACCAGCCTGCCGGGGACAAAAATTGCAAATACACTGAAGCTAGATGTTCTACATGCATATAATTATCCAAATTTTAAAAGGCAATGTCTTATATATTGATCCTGTTAAATAAAAATTAAAATCAAAAGGGAGACTAAAAAAGTTACAAACACACCCGCACACACGCACGTCGTGGTAATTTCCTTCTCTACAGTCTGCTTCTCATTTTCCCGCTCATTTTTAAGTGGTGCAGCGCACTAAAGGGTCCGACGAGAATGTTAAATCACGCACTTTTGTTGCACCTTTCGCATCGGCGACTCGGCGCGATTGCGTAATCTACGCTTGGAGGGTGGGCCACAGGGGGGGCCAGAATCAGTGCTACAGGGGCCCCAGAACCGCCACTGCCAATGAGCTAATGTGATTACTGATGACCCACTGGTCTGGATCACAAGAAGAATGTGCTGATCGAACAGAATCGAAGAAAGACAAGGATTTAGACTGTGTGCTTCTCAGGCGGCTGAAAGTGTCAACAGAATTGGAGTCATCCATTCTCGAAATCAGGAGCCATCTGTCCATCTGCACGCATCCACTTGGTTATAGCTCCGTCCTTTAAATAGATTGAGCGACTGTATGTAGGAAATGGATGGATTGTGTTTGGCACATCGTGTAGGTCCCTTTTTTAAGGGTACACTGGTACCAGCCGATTCGTGCAGCGCTCAGTCACGCTTGATTCTAAAAGTCATGAGATTTTGATGCGAGTGCTCTCTGGCCTGGATGTGTAGTAAAGTATCACCAATGCAATTGTTCCTCAAGTCAGTTGTGAGTGATTCCTGTACTACCTACCACCTTGTGTTCCATAAATAATCAGAATGAATGACATGTAGTCACATGCAGGAAAGTTGTCGTTATGTATTATGGCATCATGAAGCGGTGGCATGTAAACAGGACGCATGGGTGACTGCAGCAGGGGACATGAGTGGGGTAACTGCCCTGAAGCGCGTAACGATTATCCCACAGTCGATCGTCCCACATTACTAAGCTGCAGATTTTTTCACAATAAACGTAGGGTTGGGGACTTAAATGCAGAGATGGAGGAGAAAACAATTTTATCGCAGAATACCAAAGATGCTAACAAGGTACTCGGAATCAGCACAAACACTAAATCAACAGAAGCCCAAATTAACAAGGTTCAAAGTAACTAAACAAACATGAGGCAAAAGACTTGACTAGGGTAGACTTGACTTGAAAGACTGAGACAACAAACCAATTCCAACAACGAACCGACAAAGACAGAAAGAAACCAGTAGTGATGGGTCAAAATGTTCAGAGGCTTCGAAGCGTGTGTCGAGTAATCCAAGATGGAATTTCTGAAGCACGTCTCGAAGCGTGGTTCGTCCCAGATAAAATATGTCATTGATGATGTATGCCAGGGGTGTCAAACCAATTTTTATCGCGGTCCACATTTTAGTTCCCGTTTCCCTTGGAGGGCCGTTATGACTGAAACCATATAAAGAAGTCAAGAAGAACGGTTTATTCAACTATTGCTTTAAGTTACTTTACTGAGGGGTTAGTAACAAGAACATGCTAACAATATCTCTCTTATTTATTACACATGAGAATATGAATTTTGGGACAGATTTTAGCAAGCATCATGAAAGTTGACATGTTAGATTTTCTTTTGCGGGCCACCTAAAATGATGTGGTGGGCCATATCTGGCCCCCGGGCCTTGAGTTTGACACATGTGATATATGCGGACTTGAGAAGTGGTTTATGTGTCGGCATGATCCATGAACGGACCAGTAAAATCTGTTACAAGTAGTAACTGCTGCAACTCCATGTTACTTTTTGTAGCATGTGAAGACAGCTGGGATATGCCCCAATATTGCATATAGCCCAGTTAGTTCAGAAAGATTTTTTTATCCTTCTCAGAAAAAAGCATTCATTAACACAATCAAACTCAATGTCACAATCTTTTGTTCAACATAACTTTGAAAAGAAACATGGGATGTCATGTGTACCATAGCGTTAATCACAAATTAATCATTAATAGATTACACAAATTAACCCCCCAGAAGACCTAATTTTCTTGTTTTGATCCAAATTATTATACACATGTGGCCACTGAAAAGACGCAATCACACAGTTCAAATGACATTCAAAATTTTGGCCAACAGGTTGGTTTATGTGCACATGAAGTCTCACAAATTGAACCTTTTTGTGAACCAATTAGATGGAAAGTTTCAAAGGTCTACAAGGCTTCTTCTGCCCATAACCAGGAAACTCAAATACAAGCAACTGACTAAACAATGAAAAGCACCCGGACAAGACACAAGTGGCTGAGGGAGCTGACGGGAAAACACAAGAGACCAAGATGACAAGCACAGGTCGACTTGACAAGACAGAGAAGAAAAAAAAAAAGCAAAAACTTTTTGGCAAATGTTTCTTGAACATTTGCGACCTCTAACGAACTGTGACGTGAACAAGCATTTTTCCAACAGTCGCAGTTGTTCTCCCCTCAGTTGGCATAATGGCTTTAGTTATATAAACATAAGATCTAGTTTCAGATTTTGTTTTTTTAAAGCATTTTCATTTTTATCATATTTCTCCATCGTCTGTTTTAATTTGAATGTGTTCATCCAACCACAATACATGAACATGCTAAGAAGAATTTGCATTCAAGATATCAAAAAAGCTTTTGCATTTGAAGCTCGGTCAGCCCAGTGTGTAGTTCGCATGTTCTCCCCGCGCCTGTGTGAGTTTTCTCTGTATACACCGGCTTCCTTCCGCATTCCAGAAATATCGATGTTAAGTTAAATGAACACTATAAATTGTCCATTTGCGTGAACGGTGATTTGTGAGCAGTGCAGCGTGTACACCGCCTCTCACCTAAAGCTGAAATGGTCTCCAGCTCACCCGTAAACTGAATTAGTACTAGCACGATAGAACATGCCTGGAGAATGAATAAACTATGATAACTTTGTTCTTTCACCCTTCGCTCGCCCCCACAGGTGGCGCTCCCGACATTCATCCTAGAGAAGCGCTCTCTGCTAGAGATGTATGCCAATTTCATGGCTCACCCTGACATGTTCCTCTCAATCACCACCGGAACTACGTCAGAGGAGCGCATCATCCGCTTTGTTGAGTACTATCTTACTGCCTTCCATGAGGGCCGAAAGGGCGCTGTGGCCAAAAAGCCCTACAACCCCATCCTGGGTGAGACTTTCCACTGTACTTGGTGTGTGCCTCGGGAGTGTGTTCGATCCCTCAGAGCCACCAACTCCACGGCTCCCAAATCAGCGGCTGCCTTCACATCTCCAACTTCAAACTACTCAGAGAGTTGCAGTGGGTTCAAATCCGACTGTTACCAGGTTCGCTTTGTGGCAGAGCAGGTGTCTCACCACCCGCCTATATCAGGCTTTTACTACGAGTGCAAGGAGAAGAGGATGTGTGTTAATACTCATGTATGGACCAAGAGCAAGTTCTTGGGCATGTCTGTTGGAGTCTCAATGGTTGGAGAAGGTAAAATAACTACTCCTTTAAAATCTACTATATGATGACGTGAGGGTTTCCAGAAAGAAGTACCTGTGATGTTTTGTCAACCTTATTTCAAGATGTGCAGCGCAGTGCAAAAAGTTTCACAAATCGTATGTCTGAGTGCAGAGTTATATGTGTTATGTCATAGGTGTCCAAACTATGGCCCGGGGGCCATTGGTAGCCCACCATCCATTTTTTCATGGGCCGCAAGATCACTTTAAAACAACCACCGCTGTATACAAAGTACTTTACATGGAGCAATTATCCTTTATACAACAATAAACAACAAAACAATAAATTAATAACAAAGACAGTATAAAGCAAGAAAGCTAAAATGTGCGTGTGTGCGTGCCTGCGTGTGTGTGTGCGTGTTTGCGTGCGTGTGTGTGTGTGTGTGTGTGTGTGTGTGTCTTGGGGAAACAGATGTGAATACATTTGACCTGGACATAAGACAGCTGGCCATTGTATAAGCGTCAGGGAGAAAGGGGGAGCAAAGCATGATGGGTGCTCAGTAGGGAAATGTGGCCGGCAGTTTTCAAATAACAATATATTGTAATTGAGGTCAAGCAAAACTGTCCCGGACCGTCTTAAATGCACGTTTCTTTCACTGAAGGATTGCATTTTAAAATCAAAGTATGAAGTGTAAAAGTCATGTTTCCTTGTCGTCTCTGTCCATCTAAAGGAAAGAAATCGATGAGTCATCAGCATGTCTCTGCCTTGTTGTTCCCAGGTGTACTGCATCTGTTAGAGCACAATGAAGACTATGTGTTCACGCTTCCTTGTGCCTACGCCCGCTCCATTCTGGCTGTGCCTTGGGTGGAGCTGGGGGGAAAGGTTACAATCAGTTGTGCCAAAACTGGATACTCAGCGACAGTCACGTTCCACACCAAACCTTTCTATGGAGGAAAAGTTCACAGGTACACAATTGTGTATGATCCTTTTACTATGCTTTAATACACTATACCATGCTGCGGTGTTCTCCTGCTCATAACCAAGGCGTGGGGACCGAGTCCCGGCACGAATAACAACATTCCATGAGTAACTGGCACCCACTCCAAAACGTTTGGGTGTCTTTGTTCCTGTAAGGCAAGGCTACGATTCTCACTTCAACATTTTTCCTTGTCTCCATGATGCCACATGACTGCAATAAAGCAATATATTTATAGAACTTTGACGTTCATCCGGTCTACTTATTGGTTACATTTAAGATTTTCTTTTTTTTTTCCCAGACTAGGGGGAAAAAAACTTAAATCTGATATATTTATATTCAACTGGCTTTGGCCTGAGTACAAAAATAGCAAATATGTGATTTTTTATGTGAACAACAGAAGATAGGTTACCTAAAATGTGTATATACAGTATATATATATATACATAAGCATTAAACAAAGAGTGTTTTGGGTGTCATAACAATTTATATGTCAGCAAACAGTGGTTGAAAGATGATATAGCGATAAAGTGGAACCTGTGTAAGCAGTGTTGCCGTTAAAACATCCCACTTGAAATCTTGTCCTCGCTTAAACAAATCTGTCTTTTACAGAGTAACTGCTGAAGTTAAACACAACCAGACAGGAAACGTCGTGTGCAAAGTCCAAGGCGAATGGAATGGTGTGCTGGAGTTTACCTACAGTAATGGAGAAAGCAAAGTGATTGATACCTCCAAGCTGCCTGTCATCAAAAAGAAGATCAGGCCAATAGAGAAGCAGGAGCAGAATGAATCACGGTGAGTTAGTCAGATGCATAATTAAGTGAATACAAACATCTGCATCTATTTATCTATCCATTTTCTAATCCACTTATCCTCACAAGAGTTGCGGGTGTGCTGGAGCCTATCCCAGCAGTCTTCAGGCAGTAGGCGGGGGACACCCTAAATTGGTTGCCAGTCAATAGCAGGGCACGCATAGACGAACAACCAATGCTGCTTACACTCACACCTAAGAACAATTTACAGTGTTCAATTAACCTCCAGTGCATGTTTTTTATAATGTGAGAGGAAACCTCAATCACGCTTCGTACCCAAACACAACATTCTTGTTGTTAAAGTTCATGTGATACAATATGCCATATTTGGTTGGCTGTTTCATATGTGATAATGGGAGGCCATTCAGCTGCCATTCAAATTTAAAATCGCCTCAAAACGAGTTGCTGAAAGTCGGCCACTTAGAAAGCTAGTTGCATAACCATGCACGACAAAGTTGCGTTCAGTCGCGTCTCTCAGTGTGCGTCGGCGAGCGCCTACGTTCTCAGAAGTTGAAGCTCGTAATCTCCTCTTTCCACGTTAATGTCGATAATGATTCTGAATCCAGTGTTTTTTTTTTCGTGTGGGTATTCAATGATCATTCTAATTTAGTTGATGGACATCAACATTTCTAGAGGCACACTTTTTTCACTGAGGTTTGAGATGTACATTTTAAGTGTTAGTTTGAGGGGGAAAAAAGGCAATGGAATGTTTGAAGATGTGCTGGGCTTTTCTGGGGGGTAAATAACACCCTCAGTTGTTTTTTGTGTGACGTGTCTAGGCGCCTTTGGCAGCATGTAACAGCCTCTCTGAGGGCAGGAAGAATGGATGACGCTGCAGAACACAAACATCGACTTGAGGAGAGGCAACGCATCGAGAGCAAACAGAGATCTGCCACCAAAACTCCTTGGACGCCCAAGCATTTTATCAAAGAGGTGAGGAATGTTATAAACAATCATATGCAGTGAATTCTTCCCAATTAAAGCAAACCGAAATAGCTCTTAATGGCAAAATTCCAATACAGGTAATTTTATCTCCCCATAACCAAATCTATCCCAACAGTATTTTTCCCTTTCTATTGAAATCATTCCATTTATGAAGTCGCATACAATTGCTTTACAGGTACTGTATATTAAAGTGCTGTTATATGTGAATCGTAATCATATAAGAATTGGCAGTAGCACACGAAGCATATTAACATTTGAAATGGAAGATTGAAATGACGTTTCACTTGGTATTGCAAACGTTGTTTGTCATTCATGATTGGAATTGGAACACCACAAACGGATGTTTTCTCCAATACTTTAGCCAGGAAGTTGTTTGTATTTCAGCGATTCAGATTTCAGCGGACATATCTACTCTAACGAAAACAAAGTGTATTTCTTTTTTTTTTTCGTGTGTATACAGGGTGACGGTTGGGTGTACCACAACCCACTGGGGAAAGTTCATTGACCAGAAGCCATGGAAGCAATTCTCTGTCCCGGGTCACAAGTGGAATAATCGAAGCAGTGCAACCCGCCATCAACCACAAAGAGAAATAGGACACCAAAGGCTTTCAGAATAAATTGAGTCTTTCATACTGTTGAGATGACTGTATTCAGAGGATCAGTGTCAATCGGTGAAATGAGACCACGTGAGAGACCATAAGTCTATCTTGTTCAAAATAACACCGGTGCATTTAACTCGCGATATAATGTGGTGTCTACAGCACTGCATATTGTATGTAGAATTTTTTTATGGTTTCATGTTGAAGTGCTTGTAATTAAGAAGTAACCCACACTGCTCTTTTGATTCCACTCAATTTATCCTCTGGTGGATTTAATTAAGTTTCCTCTGATGAAACCCTGACGCACATTTTTATAACGGTTGGTTGAAGTAGGGTGGTCCGGTGACCTAGTGGTTAGCGTATCAACCTAAAAGTGCAGAGGTACCGGGTTCAATTCCAGCTCTGGCCTCCGTGTGTGGAGTTTGCATGTTCTCCCCGGGCCTGCGTGGGTTTTCTCCGGGTACTTCAGTTTCCTCCCACATTCCAAAAACATGCATGCAAGCGGATTGAACACTCTAAATTGTCCCTATGTATGGGTGTGAGCATGGATGGTTGTTCGACTCTGTGTGCCCTGCGATTGGCTGGCAAGCGGTTCACGGTGTCCCCCGCCTATTGCCCGAAGACAGCTGGGATAGGCTCCAGCTAGCCCCGTGACCCTAGTGAGGATAAAGCGGTTCAGAAAATGGATGGATGGATGGTTGAAGTAAAACAAACAACAACAACAATGACCCCACACCAATAACACATGTGTTGTCACAATTTGTTTTGCCCTTTGTTGAAAAGAGCATGTGAAGAGATTGGAACTACAAGCTACAAAAGCATAGGTTTTCAGTTTTGTCATGTACATTATGTCTATACGGTATTATAATTAAATAGAGATACCAGATTGCCAAAGGTGTTCGCTCACCTGCCTTGTCTCACACGTGAACTTAAGTGACATCCCATTTTGATCGACTGTCAAGGTTTCAATCAACATGACCATCCTTTGCAACTATAACAACGTCAACACTTCTGGGAAGGCTTTCCACCACAAGGTTTCCAAGTATATGGCAGCAAACGCTCAACCTGCGATTCAGTGGTGGTTCACTGTAGTGCCAGTTAAATGTAAGATAAGATATCCTTTATTTGTCCCACACTGGGGAAATTTACAGCCTCCAGTGGCAAGAATGTAGGTAGAAAGAAGAAAGAAGAAAAAAAAACAACAAACACCATTCAATTAAGTACAATATAAACACAAAATGGATAAATCGCAGTGCTATTTACAACTGTCTTTCTAACTAACTAGAACAATGACTAACCACAAGGCACCCTGTGAACATCAACTGCATGGCCTCACACGCAGCACAGGGGATTAGCATGAGAATGGTGTGTGAGTGCTGGAAGGTCAGTAGTTCATTTCGATCCCAATCCAGCTCATGCTCTCTCACCCTTGCCCCATACTGCCCCGCACACAGAGCTCGGACCCAGCTGGGTCACCCTCACCTTATCTCAATTGCTTATATTAGTCACTGTTTGACTCCCATCCTGATAACTGTGGAAACAGCATGGAGGATAGCCACAACTTCTTGTACTTCGCATATGGTAGCAACCTGCTAAAGGAGCGACTGCAGCTCAAGAACCCGTCTGCAACGTTGCACTGTGTGGCCAGACTCAAGGTACGCTCATCTACAGCTGTCCCACATAAAACTTCACGGTTGTACGCAGATAACTCGTTTCTGTTTCAGGACTATAAATTGGTATTTGGGAACTATAAAGGACTCGCCAGTGAGCGGTGGCATGGAGGTGTGGCCACTATCGAGCGCAGTCCAGGAGATGAAGTGTGGGGTGTGGTGTGGAAGATGAACGAGTCTGATCTGAAGTCGCTAGATAGGTGACGTGCCATTTTGCAAGTGACTCTGACACAGTGCAATGTTTTCCCGGTGTAACTGACGTTTGCGTTTGTGTGTGTTCAAATGTGCACACACAGTCAAGAGAACGTCATGTTGGGTGCGTACAGCCCTGTGGAAATATCGGTAAGGACAAAAGGCCAGGAGCTTTGTTGTCGTACCTACTTAATGAACAGCTGTGTGTACGCCGCACCGTCACCACAGTACCTACTGGTAAGTGCAGCATTTGCCACATGTTGCGTTTGTACATACTTGGCTACTTACTTACTTCGTCCCCCTCGGGTTGTTGCTCTTTCTAACACAAGGAGGAACCATATTTGATCAGCCAAAATGGATTTCACATGCCTCACTGTAAGGCAGCAGTATGTCATGATTCCTCCCAGACGAGGAGCAAACAAAGTTAATGATGAGAATGATTCCTTTTATGGTCGTCTCATGCTTTGACATCCATGCTGGAAGAGAAAATGGCATTTTCCAAACTGTCCCCACAATGTTGGAAGCATATAAATGTCTAAAGCACAAGTGTCAAACTCAAGTTCCGGGGGCCAGATCTGGCCCGCCTCATCATTTTATGTAGGCCGCGAAAACAAATCAAGCACGTCAACTTCCATGATGCTTGCTAAAAGCTGACTAAAATTTCCATCCATCCATCCATTCATCCATCCACTTGTTGTTGTCATCAGTTAATAATACGACCTACATCGATAATGGACTAATTATATTATTCCCCCAACCAAATTGAACTGTAGAAATCAGGACATGAGTTGAAAAAGCAACACAGTTGTGGTTGATTATAGTGACCCATAGCCTACTTCCAGTGTTTTGTGTACAGTATTGAAAAAACACACACACACACACACACACACACACAAACCTCACGGCTGAAATGATGCTGCAAATCTAATACTGACCTTTATTTCCAGTCTTCTTTAGGTGCTTGTCAAATTTTGTGCTCACGTGCTGCATCCGCTGGAGGCTGAGCACCCCAAGCCCTAAAAACTGTTTAGGTGGAACAACAGTGTTTAGTCCTTACCCGTTAAAAGGGAAGTCAACCCCCCCAAATTTTTACAAATGTTCTTTGCAACCCCACTGGTCTAAATACGGTATTCTCATTAATATTGTGTTTTTAGAAACACAAACAGGTGAGCCGTTATAAATACCCGAGCCTGAGCAACTGTGATGTCATTGTCAATCAATTAACAGCAAGTGGCAAAATGGCCGTCCCCGGAGATGGCTAACAATAGGTGGATGTTGCTGTTTATCTCATATTTCCCAAGCACAATATTAGTCTGAATGCCATGTTGAGACCAGCGGAGGCACATCTTCTATATATATATTGCGCGTCGTCCCGCACGTGGTCTGTCCTTCCGTCTGTCCCTTTTCAAAACGTACCTACTTCACCGCGCCGCCACTGCGCCGCTCAGGCAGTGGCTCACTATAATCGCGCGGGCATCTTAGCGAAAAAATGTTGTCTACCCACAAGCATTGCAATAAAATTGTTAGTTATTTAGTAGAGCTAAACATCTCTTTATTTTCGCGATAAGCAATGAAGATGAACAAAAAGTTGAACCAAGCAACAACACTTTTGTGGACCGAAGGCCCACCTTACCAGCTTTCCGCAGGAACTAGCTGATGAGCCGCCCGGAGGGCGGCGAACCAGCTAGTGGAACATATTATTGTGAAGAAATGTTTGGGGTTGACTTCCCCTTTAATCAATAGATTGATCAGTGTTAGTGGATGAATACTCTCAAAAGCATTTTTGAATTTACCAAATCATCCTGTCAAATATTTTTTTAAAGTTACAATTGTATTGGAGGGTATACCAAAAATAGAATCTTGTCATGTAACATCGCGTCTTTACCCTCACCATTTTCCTCCCATGAACCATCCAGAAAAGGGCTCAGTCTGCTTGCCCTTATCGTCACCTGACAGTCAAGTCAAGTCAAGTCAAGTCAAGTCAACAGTATTTATAGAGCACTTTCAAACAGCCATCGCTGCATACAAAGTGCTGTACATGGAGCGATTTAACATACACACTAAACAGTAACACAAATCGGTAATAAAGGCGGTAGAAAGCACCAAGCAGTAAAATCAAGAACAAATCTAAGTCATGCTGAGTCGAACGCCAAAGAATACAAGTGAGTTTTGAGGAGGGCTTTAAAGATGGGCAGCGAGGAGGCTTTCCGAATGTTCAGTGGGAGGTCATTCCAGAGAGAGGGACCAGCAACAGAAAAGGCACGATCCTCTCTGAGCCTCAGTTTAGTTCTTGGTACTTCTAACAAAGACTGGTCCACAGACCTGAGGCGCCGGGCAGGTGTGTAGGGGCGGATGAGCTCAGAGAGGTAAGGTGGCGCGAGATTATTCAGAGATTTGAAAATAAAGAGGAGGATCTTGAAAATAACTCTAAAATGAATGGGGAGCCAGTGAAGGGATGCCAGAGTAGGAGTTATATGCTCCCTCTTACGAGTACCAGTCAAGAGGCGAGCAGCGGCATTCTGGACCAGCTGAAGGCAATCGGTCACATTACACGCACACCTCTGCCAGGCTCCGTGATCACACAGTTTTTTTGGGGTGGTATTGTGCGAATGCCAGATTGTTCTTGTGGACATTGAGAGCTTCAAATAATGCCCATATGCCTGTGAGAATGAATGCAGATGAAGACAGTATGGCCTTGTGACCTTTGCTCCGTCTTCTACTGGACATACAGTGTATGCGTTCAATTGCCGTGTGCCCACCATGTGGAACACTTTTTTGTTGTTGTTGTGTTGCATCCCTACAAGAGGTGACCTTTGCTCTCTTGAAATGCTAATATGCTTATAACATGCAGGACAACAAAGGCTTATGTAGGTTTGTGTATGGCAAAAAAAAAAATAGGGGATAAAATTCGTTTTTCAAGACCCGTTTTTTTTTGGAAGAATTTTATGCCATGTATATTTGTAGGGGGAGGGGGGGGTGAATTTTTCTCAACAATTACCCGGTATGTAAAGACTTTTTTTTTTTTTTTTTAACATTACTGTACATCTGGTTACGAAGTGCGTGGTCCTGTGTGCCCCCCCCCCCCTCCCAGTGGCGCTTATTAAAAATTGTGGCCACGTGAACCATTGAAGTTGCCCATCTCTGATCTTAGTCAATGCGGCAACGGACTGTAGCTCAGCGGAATTGCTTGGGATAAAACCATAAAAATGATATATAATAATAAAAAATATTTGCTGACTTAACTTTCAAACGTATTGGTATAATGTTGGCTAAATGTGAAAAAAAGCTTTTTTTTAAAATACATATTTACAAGTATGTTCAAATGTACTTGCAAATATGTATTAATGTGAAACATTTTTACTCTAAAATTTGCAGTTCCACACTTCCGTAGTTACAAATAAAATCTGCAGTAATCTTACAGGCAACATTATGAATGCCAATCGCAGCAACCTTGCTGTTTAAATGGAACATTTACTTTATTTTTATTTTCCTCCTTGAAGGTGATTGTGATGGGGGCAGAGCAAAACAGATTGCCAAAACACTACCAGGAGAAGCTGAAAGCGATCAAGACCAACAAGTATGAGGGTCCCCTCCCTCTGATGGTTGAGCTGGCGCTTGAATGAGTCAGAGAAGCAGAAATACACCTATTTGAGGCCGGATCCGACAGACTGCATGCCCCCCTTACAATGGACCAAAATCACCTACCACTAAAATCGAACATATGTTTATGTTATCATGCTTATTCATGCTTCATCCAAAGGACATTTTGGTGCTTGACAGACTGCAGTCGTAGAGAGACCTGTCATTGCTTGCTATTAGCTGAGTAAAAAGATTGAAGATGTTTATTGAACTATTTTCCAACAATAAAATATTTTATAAGTCTGCCTCTTGCTTCTGAAGACAACTCACAATGAACATTAAGTCAGTGTATGCTTTTGCGATCAATCATCTCCGGTCTTCTCAGATCCCCATCTTAGAAATCTTGGACTATGATTTCTCTGATCTCGATAATCCCTCTCTGGGCTTTGCTGGGTAACTGACTGTTGGTCTCATCCATTTCTGTTATATCCTTCCTCAGTTTCGCCCTACCACTTAGCCGACTCTGGTACTCAAGTAGGCCATGGATCAGTTGAAAACCTAGTAAACAACACTCCTTTGTTGTGTTCAGTCTCTGTCCGTCTAAACTGTACTTACAATACAGTGAGGCAAAAAAGTATTTAGTCAGCCACCAATTGTGCCAGTTTTCTCATTTAAAGAGATGAGAGAGGCCAGAAATTTCATGAGGTGTGCCTCAACTATGAGAGATAAAATGCAAAAAATCCAGAAAGTCACATTGTCTGATTTTTAAAGAATTTATTTGCAAATTATGGAGGAAATAATAAGGATTTTTAATTATGAAAAAAGTCTCCTTTAATAAATACTAGAAACGCAAGAGAACTGTTTTACAGTATCTCTTCCAAGGTGTGGGGTTCAACAATGCACAGTATTGCCTTTCCAAGAGTTGTGTACTGTAAAATTGTTTATCTTCTTACAAAACACGTTCCCTTACGCACGTCATAAGCCAACCAGGTGGCTCTTAAGCTTCCACATACAAAATGCTCCCCCTGCTGATTTTCTTTTGCAGTCCTATTATACAGCCAAGCAGGGTCATGTCAAAATCTCAAATAATCACCCTGTGTGAAACAGAAATATGCAAGATCTAGGGCAGAGATCTGCCCCCTCTATAGGGGGTTGGAAGGCAAAACAAATGCAGCTGCAGCTCAGAATCGCACAGTCGAAACATGATCCCCAATAGGGCCGAGATGAAAAGTGCTAATGCAATCATTATATGATGGTGTGAGAATTCATGGGCATTAACCATAGGCCATGTGAGACTGTTAACCACATAAAGGAGTACATTGCTAACTCATTCATTCATTAATTTTCCGATCCCTTTTATCCTCGCAAGGGTCAAGGGAGCTGGAGCCTATAACAGCCGACTTCGGGCAGTAGGCGGGGGACACCCTGAACCGATTGCCAGCCAATCGCAGGGCACACAAAGACAAACAACCATCCGCCCTCACAATCACACCTCAGGACAATTTCAAGTGTTCCATTAGCTGCCTTGCATGTTTTTGGAATGTGGGAGGAAACTGGAGTACCCGGAGAAAACCCACGCAAGCACGAGGAGAACATGCAAACTCCACACAGCAAGGCCGGAGCCGGGATCGAACTGCACCTCTGCTCTGGGTTGTGCTAACCAGTTGTCCACCGTGCCTACCCTCTTGCTCAAATAATTGTAGTCGAAATTTAGCAAATCCAATAAATCTAGTACAAGAAAGAAAACAAACATAGTGTATGATCACCATAACAAAGACAATTTGAAGTAAATTTAGTTTTTGTCAACTATACTAATCCATAGACCTTGCCCAAACCTCCACGGGGCCCCAAACAAATGTTCAGTTAGGCGCCATCTGTCTTTGACAATGACATCACATATTCATCAATCTGTCAGTAGTTAGTAGTAGTGGATTTAATCCATTCTGAATTACTGACCATAACATGCTAACGGAACCATGCTCGTCCTGCTTTTGTCCCTCTCAGGGACAGCGATTACTACAGTGAGCGGCTTATCATGTTCATATCAGGTTTCAGGTTATCATTATTGGTGCATGAAGGGGTTAATTCTAGGCTCTGGCATCTAGTGACATTATGACACTTTGTATTACATTTCTGTATTTTGACTTTGCAGGAACATTTGTCCCAATTAGAATCAACGCAGCAGGAGCTGCCCTATTCGTCTTTCTGCATGAACAATCTTTCCAGAAACATCAGTGAATTCTCATGAATGAATTTTGTATCAAGCAGGAGCAGAATGTGTCAGGCTGTGTTAAAAACCAAGGGATGAAAATCCATTTTGAGACTGATTTTAAAAAGGGATCACGAGGGTGCTTTCAGAGGTACATTTACAGAACTGGCAATAAAAAGTCAGTTGAGTGTTTAAGCAAAACTATGAGGAGAGCATGTTGTTTTCATAGCATAAGTTCCACTCCGTGGTTAGCAAGCCTTTTGCTCTGGCCCTTCTGTGCTGTTGGCTTTCTCCCAAAATGTTTTTGGTAGATAAGTGAAGACTTAAAGACTGAATCGTCCATGGATTTCAATGTGAGTGCAAAAGTCCCCTGTAATTGTCTGGTGTCTAGTCCAGGGTCTACCCCTCCTCTTGCGTAAAGTCAGCTAACATCAACTCAACTGTGGCTCGAATGAGGAGAAGCAATATAGGATATGCACTGGTGGGAAGTGTAGTACTGTACCTAAGCAGATATTCTCCCACATCTATACTTTTCTTGAATTTTTATATTCTGATTTACTTTTACTCCCCAACAGATATGTACTTTTGCCTCCATAAAAGGCTCATTAGTTTTACTCCGCAGATGATGACGCAATGTAAAAAATATATACAGTAACTAGAGAGAAGTATGAATTATATGATCGATTGAGCTTTTGGGGACTGATGATTGAGGGAAAAAAAAGGACAGCAGCTACACAGAGGAACATGAAGCAAGAATCATGAAAGACAAAGACGCAACAGATTTAGAGAAGGAAGATATTCCCCATTCAGTGCTTTATTAAAGAGAAGCATTTGATTCATTGCAAATGCATTTTCTTGTGCCAGCCTAATAACGACTAGGATTTGGCATCCATTTGACTTTTGTTGTTAGTCAACTCAATTTAATCTTGGTTGGCTGACATATTTATGGACATTTAAAGGATTGGCAAAAAAAAAGTCAGGTGAGTGTTTCAGCAAAGCTATGAGGAGAACATGATTTCATAGCATGGCCAATAAATATTTGTTTCCCTCCAAGTACAGCTTAATGACAGAGGGGGACTAATTTGAATGAAGAGAACTTTATTGTGCCAATACAATCTATACACAATTAACTCCGAATGAGTGTCAGACAACAGTGTGTACATCACCGATAACAGTGAAGAAAATAGGTTGCGGCATGTGGAGCACCACAAATTTCCACCGACGCGACCTTTCCACCACAGCTCTATCTTCAGTTGGTTATCATCCGATAGGCTGAATGTGTGCTGATTTGACCTTTGACGCCAGCTGCACTGTCTGGCACCCAATGGCCTTTAAAATCACTAATGCACATTATGTCATACATACGTAGCAGTCACACTTGTCATGCCTTTTGTTTAGACAATGCATGGGTGTCAGTCATACGCCAAAAAATACCAAGTCAACGACTGTTTGCATAAGGGGCTTGTTTTTCTGCATTATAAATTAAAAAATGTTAAAACTCTTCTTTTTTTCCCTTCAAGATGGCGCCCGAAGAGGCAGCCTTTGGCAAGTGCTCTTCAAGAGCCTTGCTTTTTTGTTCTTTTTTTGTGTTTTTGTCTTTTGTTTTGTCACATGTTGTTTGTTGTTTCATCTTGTGGACCTGATATTCTGTATACTGTTTTCAGCGTTTTTTGGCCAAGACATTCGTCAAAGGAGAAGTATCTGTGCTTGGTGGTTGCGCCTTCTCGGCAGCACGCCTGTACCAGCACAGATTTTGATTGGGAGGAATGTCGGTGACATTTACTGTCGGTGCTGGACAGACCTGGGGCGCTTGTGTTTTTTTGCGCCTGTAATGAGCAGCATTTTTCACAACCCCATTTTGTTCAGTGGATATGTCGGCGCTGTTGGACAGTCGGCGTTGGTGCGGCTGGATGGATGGCTGTTGAAGTTGAGAATGAGGAGAGAGGAGCGTTGGCGCAGAGCGTCGATGCTATTTGGAACCGAGAGTCGCCGCTTGGATTTGAAATGGATTTCCATGGGACATGAGAAGTGAAGACAATCTCTTTTTTCGTCAGTGGATGCTACAGCTTCTTGTTGACTTTGAAACTTAGCTTGTAGCCGACGTGTGCACATTTTGAGCATGACGTCTCTGATCCACTGGTTAAAGGACACTTTGATTCTCTCCTCTTTCATCTCAAACTGCTTCAAACAACAAAGCGTGTGACAGAAAAGTGGTTAGGACTGCACGACTGTGTGTGTTTTATGTTATGTGTTGTGTTTGTTATTTTACTTTATGTTAACTGTTTTGTTAAGCACCTTGTTACAGCTGCCGCTGTTGTGAAAGCGCTATATAAATCAGCATGTATTGTATTGTATTGTATTGTATTGTATTGTATTGTATTGTATTGTATTGTATTGTATTGTATTGTATTGTATAAACCAGGGGTCACCAACCTTTTTGAAACCAAGAGCTACTTCTTGGGCACTGATTAATGTGAAGGGCTACCAGTTTGATACACACTTAAATAATTTGCCAGAAATAGCCAATTTGCTCAATTTACCTTTAACTCTATGTTATTATTAATAATTAATGATATTTATCTTTGTGAAAACACTGATCATGTTAATGATTTCTCACAACAAATATATAGAATCAGATAAATATCAATATGCAACACTTTATTTTTATATTTTTCAAACATTTGAAAATGATCACTTCTACAACAGTATTATGAAATCACAATATCCCATTTTAACTAGCTAGCCACTAACATTTTTTAACAAATCATGAATTACTTTGCACCATGTTTGTACAAATAATAACTCATGTAAAATACAAAAATCACCTCTCAAATTTTTAAATAAATCATGTCACACTTTGAACTGGACACCAAATCTGTTATCTGTTTCTATGTCAATTAGTGGGAAGCCTGGCATTGCATGCTGTTAACCAGTGTGTTGTACTCTGGTGTGTAACTTGACACTGCAACTCTGAGTGAGTCTTGCAGATGTGCATCAGTGAGGCGTGTTCTGTTTGTTTTTGATGAAGTTCATGTCAGAAAAGGCTGATTCACAAAGATAAGTTGAACCAAACAGGCTTGCAACCTTCATAGCTGCTGCGCATACACCACTGTACTTTTCTGTGTCAAGAAGGCACCAAAAGTTTGGTGCAGCCTGATGGGCTTTGAGGTGGAGGTCATTTTGCAGTGTTACAATTTCAATCTCCACCTGTTCAGCATCCAGGCTGAATGTTGCACTTAACTGCTCAGCAATACATGATATGTCCACGTTCATGAAAGGGTTAGAAATGAACGACACACATGGCTCAAGCTGATCCAGGTCACAAAACCTGTTCTCAAACTCTTGACCAACTCTGTTTATGACCTGAGAGTACTTTTCTGCAACTTTGTCAAAAGCCTCAGATGCAGAAGCATTGTCTTTCAACACCATCTGCACAGAGGGAAAGTGCAGCACTTTTTTTCTCTGTAAATGCACAGAGAAAAGGCTCATCTTAGCTTTAAATGCATTTAAAGCACTTATAATATCGGCGACAGTCTTACCTTTGCCTTGCAGCTCACAGTTCAAACTGTTCAGTTTCCCAGTAATGTCCGTTAAAAATGCAAGGTCAAGTATCCACTCAGTGTCCTCCAGCAGCACGGTGTCCTCACCCCTGGACTGCATGAACTCTTTGATTTCACCCAAAAGTGACAAAAAACGTTGCAAAATTCGTCCCCTGCTAAGCCATCGGATTTCTGTGTGCAGTAACAGGTCACCATATTCAGCTGACAGGTCCTCCAAAAGTACCTTGAATGTTCTGTGCTGTTTAGCTCTGGAGCGGATGCTGTTTATGATCTTCACGACGGGTGTCATTACGTGCTCAAAGCAGATCACTTTTGCACATAAGGCCTGCTGGTGTATGATGCAGTGGTACTGCAGAAAATTTGGGAACTCTGGGTCAGCTTTACAGTGAGCAACGAATCCTGTGTGTCGGCCAATCATAGCAGGAGCTCCATCCGTAGTCACTGATACCAGCTTTTCCAGCGGCACCTTTTTTTCCACCAAAAACTCCTTCACTGCGTCATAAATGTCAACTCCTCTCGTAGTTGTCTTCAGGGGCAGTAGTGTCAGAAGTTCTTCTTTTGTGGAGAAATCATCAAACACCATCCGGATAAAGACCATCAGCTGAGCCGTACTGCTGCCGTCCACCGACTCGTCACACTGGATGCTGAACCACCGGCACCTCACCAGATCACGGTCCAGCTGGTCGGCCAAGTTCCCAGACATCATCGACACTCTTCTTACGATTGTAGTTGCCCCGAGTTGAACATTGGAGAGACTGGAGAGTACATCGGTTCCATACTTCTCGTCTTCAAGCACAGTTTTAGCAATTATCATCATTACTTCTTTGACAACATCCCCGTCTGTAAATGCCTTCTTTTTCTTAATCAAGAATTGCGTAGCTCTAAACGAGGCTTCGGTTGCTTTTTGGGAGTTTTTAACCGGTCTAGTGAAAAAAGACTGCCGTTTGCACAAAGCAGCCTTTAACTCACGGGCTTTCTCTGCTCGCAGTGCGCTGCCCGGTGGGTAGTTAGCGTGGTAACTTGTGTGACATGTAGTGAAATGTCTCTCCACATTGTGCCGCTTTGCTACCGCCACAGTTGCCCCGCAAATGAGACACACGCAGGATCCTTTCACAGTGGTAAAAAAAAAACTCTCCCTCCCATTTGTCGTGAAAATGATATGTTTTCTTTCTTTTTTCTGCCATTTTTTGGGGTAACTCTTCTCCTCAGTTTCGTTGCGTCTGCTAGCTTGTTTGTATGAGCGCAACAAACGCTATGAACTATACTAGGTCAGAGTTCATTTATATTAAACACAAAAAACATTTTAAATTTTAAGTGTTTTTATATATATGTTGTCATTTGTAAGTTACATGCAAGTCTGATTTAAACAACAATAGCAAAAAAAATAAATAAATAAAAAATAGAGGCAGCTCACTGGTAAGTGCTGCTATTTGATCTATTTTTAGAACAGGCCTGCGGGCGACTCATCTAGTCCTTACGGGCGACCTGGTGCCCGCGGGCACCGCGTTGGTGACCCCTGGTATAAACTGTAATTAATTATTTTGCTTTGCTTTCGATGTATTACTGGAAATCGTGTAAAATGACTTGCAGACTATACTATACAATATAGGGCAGCCCGGTGGTCCAGGGGTGAGCGCGTTGACCTCACAGTGCAGAGGTACTCCATCTCCTAGTATGGAGATTGCATGTTCTCCCCAGGCCTGCATGGTTTTTCTCTTGGTACTGCGGTTTCCACCCACATTGCAAAAACAAGCTGATTACACTCTAAATCCCTCTTCCTCAACTGGCGGACCGCGATCCACGACCGGACCGCCGACCTCCTCGGTCCGGACCCTCGGCAAATTGTATAAAATAATTTATAAATTGATTTTTACGTTGTACATTTTATATTTGTGGACTGTAATCTGCGCATTACCGCGATCGCTTGTTAAATTTATCCGCTGTATTCTTTGCGTGCACTAACAGATGTAATGCAGGGGACCGCGGCAGCGCGACTTTGTGTGTATAATATTTGACTCACTCGAGACCCTGCCTGAGCAGGGCATGTCGGCGATAACGATGCGTTGATTGCCTCCTCTGAACTTAAGGTGTGTCCATACATAAGCGTCAGCACCCATTCAAAATGGATGATTGTGTCAGGAAATAGACGCATGCGCGACGCCACATTGTGCTCACAGCTTCAGCCCAGGAGAGCCGCACACAGACAATTAGACAAAACGAATCGCGGGAGGTTTCGATTGTGTGCAGTTCTGCTGCCGTCTACTTTGCAGCTGTTTAATAGCAGAACACCGCAACATGGAAAATGAACATCCCAATGGCGTCCTCAAATAATATTTGCATGCCTCAGACATTGCATTCACCTATAGTGGAAGAAAAGCACTGCACATTCTTGTGCTCCCTTGTGTCAGTATTTTAAATGGTTCTTAACTCCTCTTCTGATATATTTTTTAAGTGATTTCATAAGCGATGTGAAAAGGGGAATTGTACAAATGAAAATGATATTTTTGTTTTTATGTTTAGTATCTATTTTGGTAAAATTAGTATTTTGTTTTGTTTTTGTTAAATTAATGGGAAAATTACAACTACTGTTTAACAAAGTTAAAATAGAAATAGCCCTTTTAGGGAAATAAGACATTTTTATTATTAAGCAGGCTCAACTTAACAAAATAAAAGAGTTCCTGTGCCTCAACACAATACCCCTCATTATTTGCTGTGTACTGGCAAAGTGAATAATTGTTATTTTCATGCACCCATTATTGGTTGGTTGTGAGGAGTGTTGATTTGTATAAGCTTAGCTTGACCATACTAAATGGGCATATTGCCCTGCTCCCCATGACCGTTGTGCATGGGACCGGACCTAGGTCTTTAAAAAAAAAAAAAGTGGACCGACAGCATTTCTAGTTGAGGACCACTGCTCTAAATTGTCCCTAGGTGTGAGTGTGAGCGTGGATTGTTGTTCATCTGTGTGTGCCCTGCGATTGGCTGAAAACCGGTTCAGGGTGTCCCCCGCCTACTACCCAAAGACAGCTGAGATAGGCTCCAGCAACCCCCCGCAACCCTTGTGAGAATAAAGCGGATCAGAAAATGGATGGATGGACTATACTGGGGGTCGGCAACACGCTGCATCTATTGGATCCCTGGAGCTTTATAAAAATGTTTGAAAATCGAAACATTTTGATAGTCGGCTAATATAGCTCAAATAGATATAGATACAAGTTGCAGCTCCGAAAAAGGAGAGCTGTGCTGTTGGTTTTTTTTAAACATAAACTTTATTTATGCTTTCAACAGTCTCCACCAACACAGACACGTCCGGGTCAGACTCCGTGCTTTCTCTCTTCTCGTTTGACTCGAGAGGCGTTCAAAGACAGCCTCCAAAAAACGGAAAATAATGATTACTTCACTGACACTAAGAAAAGCGAAAATAATGCACCAAACAAAAAAGCAAAGAAATCACAAAATAAATTCTATGGGGGCGTTTGTGAACACACCAAAGGAATGAATAACATAAACAATTCTGAGACAGTCCCGTTTCCTACATACATACAGCTTGTGTTTCCTTCATTGTAAGTTTTATAGAAGGCTTTTATTTTTTTTGCAGCTCCAGACATATTTGTTTTTTCTTTTTGTCCTATTTGGCTCTTTCAACATTTTGGGTTGCCGACCCCTGGACTACACAATACTAGGCAATATTACTTCCAGGGATCGGGCAATATTTTTCCTGGTCGTCCAGTAACACGAGCTAACTGTGGATTGTAGGCAATGTACTGTACATATCGGAAGAAATCAATGTGTGTTTATAGTGTGTACTTCTGCATGAATTGTACTTCTTGAAATGTAAATTCTGTTGTGGTGAACTGAGTGCTTGGTTGTAAAATATTCAGTATCTAAGTTAGAGAGTAGATCTTGATGTAATATGGTATATGCTTCTATTGACAGTAATCTATCTGTCACTCTATTTGCACAATCGTAATGCTTCCTTTGGTATGAATTCCTCATTGAAAACCAAGAACTTTTGGAATTCGTAACCCTACCTTGTTTTCAGTCAAATAATGCCATTCCCACCTGGATATATCATATTGTAGCAGTGTGTGTCCTGCAGACATTCAAATAGCAATAGGTCATGTTCTTCCTTCGACTCAAGTAAGATTCCTATCAATGCCTTGAAAATAAAAAACAGAAAGAATAGTTGAAGAAATGTATCCAAGGCCAAGGCTAGCTGTTATTTTATCTGGTAATTAATTACATTGCGGTGTGCTTGACTTTTTGTAATTATTATTATGGTGGATGATTTGGGACTACTGTGAGACACTTTCTACAAACACTGAGCATCTTGGGATGAAACATCACTCTTAACACAGAGGATTATCGGTCAGGACAGCCTTTTAGAGACATTTAATAATTGAACCTTTGTTGAACTTGATCAAAAACGGGATGTGGAGGGAAAACCTCAAAAATGGTTGAAACCATGCGTAAGAGTATAAGGCGGTATGATTATGAACATAGAGATGGATGAATACCATGATGTGATGAGTTATGCAACATAATATGCTGATCCTCAAAGTATGGCATTTAAGTGTAAATCATCTTATTATGGCACAAAATTAAGTCAACGCCTAACACAGCCCCGAATTCAATTTTTGACATTGAGCAATCCATTTATTTTCTATCTAGCTTGTCCTCATATTTACAGATGGATGCAGAGGAGGGAAATACCTCACAGCACTATATGTTGTACAAATGGATTCCTGTTGTATTTCTATCATCGACAGTGTACTAAAAAAATAATAATTCAACAGCCTTCTCACATTCATCCATTCATTATCTAAACCGCTTATCATCACATGTGTTGCGGGTGTGCTGGAGCCTATCCCAACGTGTCTACATTATTAATCATTAGCGCATTAGCTCATCACGAAAGCTATCGTGGACTTAACGGTATGGTCATGAGAAAATACAGAGGAACGGGATGAGCAAATGTGACAGGTAATGATTGCAGTGGATGCACGGCCAGAGTTTCAAACTGTCTTCAAGCAGGAGGCGTCGTACACCTGAACTGCTTGCCAGCCAATCACAGTACAGTAGTTGTTCTCAATAAATAATATAATCAACGAACATTTATTGAGATGCATTGTGTAACCACAATTGTAGTATTCCTTGCAAAGGTTCAATTTGTAATCCTAAGATTTACATAACTGCTTCACCTCAATGTACAATAAAAATACATAATGGCTCTGGCTTGTAAATGTATAGCCACAGTCTCAATGTCAGCATTGAAGTAGAAGTAGGTTAACTCAGGGAATGGAGATGATGTTGTGCAGGCGTATCTCGTTTTTTTCTGCTACTTTGAGAATAGTGTTACGTTTTTGATGTGCGTGGTGGTTAGGCTACTGTCCTCCACTTAGTTCTTGTCAATGCTAATGGCGTTCTAATGAAATCCTCATCACTACCATCATTGGCCAACCTTCAGTACACAGTAATTAGATGCAAAGCATAAAGCATATCTGTAAATTGTGTGATTTCGATTAGTATTTTAAGATTAAAAAAACAGAAAAATCCTTTAAAGCTTCAAATTAATCAATTTGAACCTGTATTTCATCCAATATCCCTTCGCACAAGATTAAAAATTGTGCGCGCGCGTGTGTGTGTGTGTGTGTGTGTGTGTGTGTGTGTGTGTGTGTGTGTGTGTGTGTGTGTGTGTGTGTGTGTAGTATGACACATGAACGTGCGTGCGCGGTTGCGCGCTTGTATTTATCTGACAAATGTTGGATGTGACCCAATACTGATGCAACATTCAAGTAAAACGATTATTGGGATCATAAAGTGGCTCCTTCGAGCCCCCGCCCCCTGCAACCGTTCACGTCGTAATCAAGGCGCCGTGAAAAGGCTGAAGACGGTAAACTGCTTCACACAACCTGTTGACGAGCCACCCGAGTCGTCTGACGCTCACTTGAGGCGCTGACATGGGGGAAGATGCCCGACCCAACTGGGACAGTCCCGTGCAGTTCCTATTGGCCTGTGTTTCTTATGCCGTTGGACTGGGGAACGTTTGGCGATTCCCGTACCTGTGCCAGATGCACGGGGGAGGTGAGATTTGACAATGTTTTTTTTTTGTGGTTCTTTTTGTCATTGAGGCTTTTTGTGTTGATTTGAGAAAATTGTGGCACCTTTTCTTATCCTTAAACGCTCGAATGCAAATTACAAGCTCTCCATAACCTATTTGTCGCTCAATACCCACTGCCTGATTGATTAGTTAAAAAAACCGTGACGCCAAATGGAGACACGCAATATTAATTTGCAAATAAACATAAGTCCAAAAATTGGAAACGACAATTTAATAAAGATGTGCTTGTGAAAATGACCAGCGACACGTTTTAACATATATTATTTGACACCGAGGGCTGCAAACTGGTAGACAAAGTGGGCACAACCAATAAAATAAAACATCTAATTCACAATAGACATTCAGCAACTTCTTTAGGTATTCTTGGGCAGCCGACCTGAATTATATTCGACCACTGGATTTCGCGTAGATTGGGACAATCTTGCCCTTCCAGACACGACCTGGCTTAGCTCATTTAACATTTTAGGGAAGGGGAGGGGGGGGCACAGTTAAAAAGTAAAGTGAAAGCGGAATCTCCAAATTTTGAAAACCACTGAAAATCATTCAACTGTTTCTAATCTGACCATATAGTCTTTTTTTTATAAAATGGAAAATCTTTTTCATTTTAAAAATGTTAAGTATTACTGTATATCCATTCTAATTATATTCCATTACAATACACTTAGGTTTGTGTTGTTATGAATATATTTATTTTATATGTTCATTTGGAGAACATGGTTTGACCGACCTGGTGTGTGGTGACTGTCAGGTGTGTGGTGTCCATTTTGAATAAAGCTAAAGTAACTTAATTAGGTCATTTACTCAACTGCTGTTGGGTTACTAAAGCAGAAAAAAAGGCATAACATTAGACCCTAAAAAACCCAAATTAATTCACGAAAAGTTTACTCACCTGTTGACATCATTATTGCAAGCAACAAACATGGAAGAGCGATGACCATCAGTTTGGATCTGATAGAATTGAATAGAATTATACAGACTAAGATGCATTTCCAGTAATATCAGGTTGGTGGGTTGTAAAATTTCGAAACAAATCTTACCAGAGTTCGAGTTGATAGAAAGTTGAGGAAAGCTGTAAACCTCAATAACATGTCATAAACTCTAGGGCTGAACCACAGAGTGGGATTGCAAATGAATGAGCCCGATACAGTGCGCAGCCTCCCTCCTGTTAAAGCACCACACAAAAGAGCGTAAAGCACCACACAATAGAGCGAGGCCATAAGACTGACTTACATAACTGTTTAAGTGATATACAAACACAACAGCAGTCGCATGAAATCAAAGACAAAAATAATACCGCCTGTGAAAACAATTCATATATATGCACAACTTACAAAAAGTCAGGTGAAATCGATGGAAAATACAATACAATACATATGTATTTATATAGCGCTTTCACAACAGCTTCAGCTTGAACAAAGCGCTTTACAGAACATTCATTCATCTTCCGATCCGCTTATCCTCACAAGGGTCGCGGCGGGGGAGAGGGGGGGGGGAGGGTGCTGGAGTCAATCCCAGCTGTCTTCGGCAGTAGGCGGAGGACACCCTACCCTGTCAGCCAATCGCAGGGCGCTCAGAGACAAACAACCATTCGCGCTCACACTAGGGACACCTAGGGACAATTTTGAGTGTTCCATTAACCTGCCATACATGTATTTTGGAATGTGGGAGGAAACCGGAGTGCCCGGAGAAACCCCACGCAGGCCCTGGAAGAACATGCAAACTCCGCACAGGAAGACCGGAGCTGGAATCGAACAACGCTGCACCTCTGCACTGTGAGGTCAACGCATTAACCACTTGACCGAGTGAGCGAGAGAGAAAGAGAGAAACATGGAGAGAGAAAGAGAGGTGTACACAAACCCAATTCCAATTGATTTGGGACATTGTGTTAAAAGTATTTGTTGGTAATGACTTGCAAGTCATCCATTCAAAACATTCAGTCCTATCATCACAAATAGTGCACGTTATCTACATATCTTTATCTTTATTAGTTTTCAAACCAATAACATTTGCTGTAGCAGTGTCATGTCAAAAGAATCCGTGTATTCAATAGCCTACACATGTCACTGATTTTCAATCCAGCTACCATATTGCTCATTCAAGTCACATGACTTCATTAGTACCTGTTACTACACCAAATGATTTGTTTTGTCAAAATTCACAAAAAAGGCTGAAAGGTTTATTTATTAAAGGGCTACCTTGGGTGTCTTGAAAGGCGCTTATAAATAAAATGTATTATTATTCTTATTAACATAGGTACAAATTTAATATACAGTACCACACATTTCACATTAGAGAGGCGGTCGTAGTTCATTTGTAAAGATCTGAGCTTGAGAACTTTGAGAATTTGCATATTACCTTAAAGGGGAAGGCGATTCAAAAAATGTTTTCACAATTTATTCGAATAACTATGCTGATTAAGGTTGCAGTGTAGAAGATAAATAAAGCAGCAAAATTCACCCGTAATTATCCATCGTACAGGGCCGTGATTGGACATTACCTGAGCCCTGAACAACTGTGATGTCATTTTAAATCATCATTAAGTTGCAAAATTGCTGCCCCCTGAGATGGATACAAATGGGTGAATCTTACTGCTAAATTCATACCCATAAACACAATATTAATCAGAGTACCATATTTAGTCTAGTGGGGCCATATAGAACAGATTATTGTGCCAAACAAGTTTCCTTGACTTCCCCTTTAAAAAGGATAAAGAACCTGGAGAAGCTACTAAAGTGATACTAAATATACTTACAGTACATAGAACCAAGTAAAGAGTGTATTTAGTTGTACTTTGCTCCAACAGGGGGATTCTTGATTCCATATCTGCTGATGCTGTTTCTTGAGGGTGTGCCCTTATTCTACATGGAGCTTGCCGTTGGTCAAAAGATGCGCTTGGGAAGTATTGGGGCCTGGTCGGCCATAAACCCGTATTTGGGAGGAGTGGGTACGTACTTGAAAACATATTATTGCTACGGTTTACTGTAGAAGAACTGTTGTACTATTGAAAATAAAAACTACTCCCTTAATTTGGATGTGTAGTGAACAATGTAGATAGCTGTATGCATCTGAAAGGTCAGTCATTTGACATTAGCACGAAACACAAATGACTTTGTGGTTTGGACTGTGGAGAACATTGGCCCTCATTCACTAATGTGCTGACACACCAATCTGTGTGCAAAACGTGCACACGCATGTACTGTCTGATTCATCGATAACTTCATCTTTGAGGACACTTGTCACGTTTAGCCTCGTTTGTGTGCTTCTGTACTGTATCCGAGTGTTCTGCTGCACTCTGTTAGGCAAAAGCAGACCCATACACTGGACCCGGAAATTCCAGTTTTCTGAGGAAAAAAATGGAGAAAAAGACATGACATCTGTAAAAAAAAAAAAAAAAAATCTAAACATCCAAACAAAGGAAATAATTTTCATCTTAAATCTCTCATTTCAGGCCTTGCTAGTATGGTAGCCTCCGTGTATATTTGCCTCTATTACAACATCATCAATGCATGGAGCTTCTGGTACCTCTTTAATTCATTTCAAGTGAGCTATTGCATCCTTTACTAGATATAACACTCTATGGAAGTCTGAGCTCACAAAGACCTTCACACTAACCTTTCATTGGTTTACATTCACAGTCAGTCCTGCCCTGGTCAGACTGCCCTGTCAATTCCAACCTGACAGGACCCCTGGAAGAGTGCCAAAAGGCTTCTTCGACCCAGTACTTCTTTTTTAGAGAAACACTAAACATTTCCACTTCGATTGAAGAGAATGGAGGCATCCATACAGGACAGGCTTTGTGTCTCCTGCTGGCCTGGGTGATCACCTACCTCTTCATTATCCATGGAATTAAGTCATCTGGGAAGGTAGGAGAAGTTTGCGCACCCGCCTCAAGCGAAAATATTGAGATAAATACTATAAGCAAACAAAATTTGCACTGCCTTTGATACAAAATGAGAGCACAAATGAATAAATCGGACTGCTCTTCATTTTTCTCCAGCGTATCATCTTGCTTTTTCACATTCCTATTCTGGCCATACACCTCGTGGTCCTTCTTTTGGAATACGTGAATCCCCAAAACAACACAAAACGAGCACAGAATTACTTCGTCAATGGACTGACAGGATGAAAATGTTGTTGTTTGGCCCTGTTGTGCAGGTGGTTTACTTCACAGCCACGTTTCCTTATGTGGTGCTCGTTATCTACCTCATCCGGGGTTTGACTCTTCCTGGTGCCATCCATGGTATCACGTATCTGTTCACCCCCAAGGTAAGGATGTCAAAAAAACATCAGTACATTGGCCTCACATACTGTTGACGTCAGTTTCTATTTCGGCCAAGCAGAATATACAACCGAATGTGTTCTGCACATATTGACCCGTATGTTTACATGATTTTAGATGGAAGAACTGGCCAATCCGACTGCATGGATAAATGCTGCCACTCAGATTTTCTTTTCTCTGGGTTTGGGATTTGGGTCGCTCATCGCGTTTTCCAGCTACAATCAGTACAACAATAACTTTGAGCACCAGGCCTTCACTGTCGCCATCATTAACAGCGGAACCTCCATTTTTGCTTCCATCGTCACCTTTTCCATCTATGGGTTTAAAGCCACAGTTAACTATGAGAACTGCCTGGAGAGGTGAGTGTACAGTGTGGTTTTTCCCTCATGTTTGTTTTTTCTGGAGGTCTGAATGTCGTGAGTGCACGTTTGCCCTTGGTTATTATTTAAGTAAATTAAATATTCATAACTGATGGCATTAGTCTTAGGGAACTGTGTTACTGCTTGGTATTTGTCAAATGTTTGTGTTTAGATTGTCACAGTACCACTGTCTTCCCTTCCAGGACGCGCATATTGCTGCTAAATTCCTTTAACCTCGCAGAAGATACAATCAGCATGAGCAATGTGCTTGACTGGATTAAAAATCTCAATGCAACTTACCCGGAGCAGTTTGCCGAACTTGGCAATAAACTGGAAGACTGTGACCTAAACGATGAACTAGACACGGTTTGTTTTTCATCGTTCTATTCCTCTTGCAATAAATGTTTCTTTGTTTTTAATAAATGCATGGTTAGTACCTGATATACAGTCAAACCTCGGTTTTCGAACGTCTCGGTTCTCGACCAAACTGAGTGCACTTGAATGCGCCATTTGACTCCTCTCGCCTTCCTTACACGATTGTGAGCAGACGTGTTCTATAAAGATTTTTAAGAGTGTGGTTTCGGTTTTCGAACAAATCGGTTTTTGAACAGCCTTCTGGAGTGGATTATGGAGTCAAACCGAGGTTTGACTATATATATTATTCATTCATCTTTCATTCATCTTCCAAGCCGCTTGATCCTCACTAGGGTCGCGGGGGGTGCTGGAGCCTATCCCAGCTGTCTTCGGGCAGTAGGCGGGGGACACCCTGAATCGGTTGCCAGCCAATCGCAGGGCACACAGAAACGAACAACCATTCGCACTCACACTCACACCTAGGGACAATTTAGAGTGATTAATTATTCTACCTTGCCATGTTTTTGGAATGTGGGAGGAAACCGGAGCACCCGGAGAAAACCCACGCAGGCCCGGGGAGAACATGCAAACTCCACACAGGGAGGCCGGAGCTGGAATCGAACCCGGTACCTCTGCACTGTGAAGCCGACGTGCTAACCACTGGACTACCGGGCCGCTATATATATTATTTTTCACTCTAAAATATCTGTAATAATGGTCTTGTCTATGAATGAAAATACTTACATTCATGAATACCACCAGTCACAACAAAGAGTAGTTTGAATCATAGATGTCTGACAGTAGCTACCCTTTATCACGTGTTTCTCGAGCAAAATCCATTTTCATCCACAATCTTCCAAGGGGCCAAATCAAACTCTTCCTATATCACCGAACACTGATTTGCATTTTTTCCCTCTCTCATCTGTTTCAGGCAGTCGAAGGGGTTGGTCTGGCTTTCATTGTGTACAGTGAAGCCATTCAAAACATGCCTCTACCTCAGTTATGGTCAGTGCTGTACTTCGTCATGCTTCTGCTTATTGGATTGGGCAGTATGCTGGGCAACATGACTGCTATCAGCACCCCACTACAAGACTTTAAGATACTGTCCAAAGTTAGCAATGAAGTTTTAAATGGTAAGACTTGGGTGGATATTGCTTTGTACTCATTTTTTAAACCTTCATGACTTTTAGATTACTCTGGTCAGGACATGCAGGATTATTCACTCAACTCCTGCCACAGTATGTGAACATAAATTTGACAGTTTACGCTGCGCAACATAAAAAGCTGCACATGACAACGAAAAATTGTTTCTTCTATGTTGTGCTCTATGGCTGATTTATGAAGACATCACATTGATGATCCTCAAGTAACTGAAAAATGGTCACTTACGACAGTCTGTGCTTTTTGGGGTGGGGGTGGGGTGGGTCTGAATGTGGACACGGGATTCTGTGCAGGGCTGGATCTATTCTGTGAGAGGGAGGACTGTTGGTCACCCCAAAAATCGCGAAATGTGTGGCCCGCGAAAGCAAATCATCCGTGTCAACTTCCATGATCCTTGCTTAAATCTGTTCAGAAATCTCGAATTGTCAGACATAATAAATAACGGTGACATTTTGCAATAGTGTTGTTACTCTGTTTATACTCATTTGAGCAATAATTGAACAAATGCTCGGCTGATTTCAACACAAGTGAGCCATTTTTGTGTGTGTGTACAAGTAATAATACGACATGATGATTAAACATTTATTCGGTTTCATGGTCTTAACAGCTCTTCGAGGGAAGATGTAACTCCAAAGTGGCCCCCGACAAAAATTAGTTTGACACCCCTGAACGAGACAATACAAACAACAACTTTCTTGACTGACTTTAGTGCCTTTCAAAAAGGAGAAGAATTTTAAAGTGGCCCTTTAAACCTTACGTTTTTCTGTATGCTGTCCTCAAATGAAAAAAATCAGCAGAGATGCCCCAAATTTTATTGACCCACTGCACTCTCAGTGTTCTTTCCCTTGGACTGTGCATTACCTGCGTGCTCTGTGTTTTCCCTGCAGGGATATTGTGTCTAATCTTTCTGCTGTTTGGCCTGGCCTTCACCACCCCATCTGGAAATTACTGGTTTACCATGTTCAATGACTACGGAGCATCTTTCTCACTGCTATTTGTCGTCCTCATTGAGGTTATAACTGTCAGTTACCTTTACGGAATTAAAAGGTTGGTATGCTAGCATTGTTCAATATACATTATGCTACAATGTAACAATATCAATGTACTGTACGTCTTGGTGAAATGATGTTATGATCATTGTAGGTTTGAAAAAGACATAGAAGACATGCTTGGCCACCGTCCAAACTGGTACTTGAAGATCATGTGGATGATAGTCAGTCCTCTTCTCCTAATAGCCCTCTTCATCTTCTATATTGTCAATTACATCAGAGGAGGAGCAATCACTTACCAAGCATGGGACAAGGAGCTGGTAAACTTTTTTTTTAATTTTACTAAATGAATAAATAATTTTTTTTAGGATGTTAACAAAACATCAGTTCAAGTCCCTCCTAGCACATTTAGATCAGATTTTTTTTTTGTTTTTCTCACAGTGGGGAAATTCCCAATTGACAACAGCAAAATTGTGAAAGAGAGAAAGTAGAAGACAAAAAGTATATCAATAAAATATAAAATATAAATATAAGCCTGCGATTGGCTGGCAACTGGTTCAGATTGTCACCCGCCTAGTGCCCAAAGACGGCTGGGATAGGCTCCAGTATGCCCGGATAGAAGTGGATTAGAATATGAATTAATAAATATACGCATATTAAAAATGGGTGAGTGGGGGTGAGTCCTTGCTAGCTAGGTGCCGAGCAGGGAGAAGAGGCAGAGAAAGAGAGCACACCTTTGTGACGCAAGCAGTCAAAGCTGCACCCTGCTTACCAAGTGGGGAGAAACTGACAATAGAGACGGACAATATAACGTGGCCGAGTCGTTGTTGCCTTAGTGGTTGCAGAATTGATCAACTTTTCATCTCCTCTGGCATGGAGAATTTACCAAGCAAATGGTTGCATTCCTCTCCAAAAGATTGAAAAACTCGAGTTTCATATCAACGTATCAATAAGATAATAGATCAACGTTTAAGCTTTTCCAAGTACCGGTAATTGAATCTAAATTGGGCATACAACTTCGATATTTTTTTTTGAACTCCACTATTTTTCAACTGAGCAAACGGGGCTAATGTTTAGGTTTCGTTCGAGATTGGGGTTGCCGGTGCAGATGACATTTAAAGTTAGAATTGTAAACAACGGCAGCCCGGTAGTCCGGTAGTTAGCACATCGGCTTCACAGTGCGTAGGTGCCGGGTTCGATTCCAGCTCCGGCCTCCCTGTGTGGAGTTTGCATGTTCTCCCCGGGTCTGCGTGGGTTTTCTCCGAGTGCTCCGGTTTCCTCCCACATTCCAAAAACATGCGAGGCAGGCTGATTGAACACTCTAAATTGTCCCTAGGTATGAGTGTGAGCGTGGTTGGTTGTTCGTCTCTGTGTGCCCTGCGATTGGCTGGCAACCGATTCAGGGTGTCCCCCGCCTACTGCCCGCAGACAGCTGGGATAGGCTCCAGCACCCCCCGCGACCCTAGTGAGGATCAAGCGGTTCGGAAAATGAATGAATGAATGAATTGTAAACAACAGAGAGCCGTTTATGGTTGAAAATAAAGTAATCGTGAACCTCAGAGAGAACATGGAAAATGAATCAGAGACATTGCAAATATCCTGAAGAATAGAGAAATCACTGGCGTACAGCCAGAAGTGGAACATTTGAAAAGAAGTAAAGAGCCTAAAACGTTTCAGTAACTGGAGGGAAGTGAGTGAAACCAGAAGGTATCACAGTCTCCCATGAATGGAATCACCCCGAACGACCAGTGACGGCCTTTGTAGGCAAAGCGGTGTGACTGCCTGTGCAGAGGTGCAATAGGGATGTGACAGTAGGCTTCCTTCAGACCGATAGAAGTGAACCACTCCCTTTCGGGTAACCGTCCCTCAAGCGTTGGCAGTAGTAGTATGTGGAAGGGGAATACCTTCAGATGACCACTGAGTCCCACCCACAAAAATGTAGGTGTTTCTTGTTTAACAGATCCAGATGCAAATGAATCACTGAAGTGGAAAGTTCAGTCTGATTGTTGGACGATTTGCTTTAATTGCTCTGTGAAGGCTGACCACCAACTGTATGTACTGTATCTGTTGTTTCAGGGAAAGACGGTGGTGACGGACTATCCTATATTTGGTCAATTCTTCATTGCCCTCCTACTGGTCTCCGCAGTCAGCTGTGTTCCCCTCACAGCTCTCTATGTGTACTGCACAAACAGGAAACGTTCTACTTCTATTAAAGAAAGCGCCATATCTGCGTCGTGAGCCTCCAATCAGATGATAAAGCGTGCTTTTCGTGGGACAAGCTTCCCGGTGTCCCATTTATCCCTCTTTATTGTATTCCATTTTGTTTATATGGCACAATTTCACAATGTTTTTTTCAAGGCACTTTACACAGGTCACGGCAGATCTAGAGCCAAACTCCTTACTCCTACGTGGACAAGGAAAACGTCCCTTCTGTGGAAGGAGACTTGTTGGTATTACTCCTACTAGAAACAAATATGCTGTTGCTGCAGTGTTATTTACAGCTCTGTAAGCAGCAATCGCTAAGGGAGAGAAATGTGAAAGCAATGATGATGAGGTGACGCGAACAGAGGAAAGGAAGAATCTGGAATTCTAGTAAGCATTCAAGTAGCAGCTGGAGCGTCTATTGGACTTTTGGACTTGCTGGAGCAGCCTGGCCAACAAGCTTATTTCCTGCTCAAGTGGAATCAAGTTGCTGTAGCCAAATTTAATTGGAACGCACAATTGTCAATATTTGGTGGCACTTTGGCAAATGACTTAGTTTTAGAGCTGAGCGAAAGCTAAATTGTCTGTGAAGTTGGTGTTAACTGTTGTTTGTGAAAGTTGCTACATGAATGGATTTCTAACATTGTTATTCATGTTATATGTGGTTCTTGATTTTATGTTTTAACGGGCCCAACATATGCTGTAGTATGCTAATAAATATCTTATTTGAAATGCATTGGAGCAGTTGCATTGTACAAAGTATGATTAGGTACTGACATTATTGCCTCATATCCTCTGAAAAACTATGTATTTACTGTAGATAGATTTGTTGAAATTGTCTGAACTATATAATATTGTTACGGAATTATTCCTCTAGAAGTAGTAGGAGAACATTGTTGAGGAATTTTACCTTGTTATGAGAACTATTGATACTAGTCTCTGTCCTGAACGTCTGTTGAAGTACTTAAAACAGAGAATGTAGTGTGAAGTTTAATCCTACTTCCCCTTGAGTGATTAACAGCCCCCAAGTGTCTTCTTCTGGTCTCCCACCTATGCTGAGCCCCTCAGGGTTGTTAAGTCCAATCTCACAATTTATGCACAGCAGATGTGGTCTGTACTTTGTCAAAATGCCAAGATCGAACTTTGCTTGACTTTCATTGTTTCTGATTTTTACATAAGGGGAAGGACTGCCCACCCCGAATTAACATAATTAACATACTATGCCTTTATTTACGTGTGATTGTGGTTGTTCGGGGCTTCCTGATGAAATCTGAGACTCACAGGAGCCCGAATTGATTCGCGTTGCCTTGTGATAAACTGAAGAAAAGACGACGTGGTGTTGGGTCTTCTTCCACCTTATAGAAAGATAAAAGAACCTGTGTCCAAGGAGGGCGTAGAGCAAATTGACAGCTCCATTCCTCACCAAATATGAATCCACATGAATCATAATATTCCATATT
Organism: Hippocampus zosterae; assembly: GCF_025434085.1. Lineage (NCBI taxonomy): Eukaryota > Metazoa > Chordata > Actinopteri > Syngnathiformes > Syngnathidae > Hippocampus > Hippocampus zosterae. The sequence goes on from NC_067455.1 coordinate 17,588,043, forward strand.
CTGACCCAAATTGATGTGAGGAACCACATATGTATACATTTGTATCTTCCATGAAAAAAAAACATTTCATGAAATGCATTTAGTGGTAAATTATACATTTTGTAAAAAAAAAAAAAAAAAAAAACATGTATCGAATGTTGACTGTTTTTATTAAAAATGTTTGCATCTTGAATGAAACTGTAATCTTTGTGGTTAAATGTTTAACAAAGTGGATAATGTGAGTAAGATTCAGACAATAGAAAGACAATTTCTAAGTATGCGTCAATCCCACACCCCATCCCACAACCCACAACCCAAATTGATGGGTATGAAGCGAAATACAGTTGCATCCAGAATTAAGATATCCTTTATTATGGGAAGGGGGGCGGGGGGTGGTGACCGCGACGCGGCCGTCCTGACCAGCTGCACGGGCACACGTGCGCTCTGCAGATCGAACCACGTCACGGGGGGAAAAAAAAGAATCGGAGCGATGAAGACGGTGATAACAAGGATGGGTATACGCGTGTGGTTGTCCAGTTGTGTATGTGTATGCGTGTACAGGTCATAGCTGCTTCGTCGAGGTCTGCTCATCATGAAGACAGTAGTTGGGGGACCCCAAAAAGCAGGGAGGAGCAGTGTGGACTGACCAAAATGTCCATCTATCCATCCATTTTCCGATCTGCTTTATCCTCACAAGGGCCGCGGGGGGTGCTGGAGCCTATCCCAGCCGTCTTTGGTCAGTAGGCGGAGGACACCCTGAGACGGTTGCTAGCCAATCGCAGGGCACACACAGACGAACAACCATCCGCACTCACACTCACACGTAGGGACAATTTGGAGTGTTCAATCAGCCTGCCATGCATGTTTTTGGAATGTGGGAGGAAACCGGAGCACCCGGAGAAAACCCACGCAGGCCCGCGGAGAACATGTAAACACCACACAGGGAGGCCGGAGCTGGGATTGAACGGTACCTCTGCACTGTGAGGTTGACGCGCTAACCACTGGACAACCGGGCCGCCCTGACCAAAATATATTGAACAAAAATACACACAGGAGTACACTGGAAAAACACTACTTGTCAAAGTAATCAAACAAATTCCTGGAAATCAATGACCCAACAAAGACTGACATCGCAGGGCACACAGAGACGAACAACCATCCGCGCTCACACTCACACCTAGGGACAATTTCGAGTGTTCAATCAGCCTGCCATGCATGTTTTTGTAATGCGGGAGGAAACCGGAGTAGCCGGAAAAAAACTCACCCAAGCCCGGGGAGAACTATGAGGCCGGCGCGCTAACCACTGGACCATATAAATACAAGAGTGAAAAAAAAAAATGCCGCAGGAAAAATGTATGATTGACGCACTTGTAAGTTGTGCTAGTCTCAGAACAGGTGCAGTGTAGTCCTGTAGTCCTTGTAGGCGACATGGTGCATGCGAGCACCGTGTTGATGACCCTTGTTGTATATGCCGCTTGCTGTATGGTTGTTGTTCCTACCTGCAAGAAAATGAAATCAATATTGATCTTATGCAGGTCTTTAGGTATTATTTAAATTACTTAATGCTAACATAATTCAGCTCCACATTATCTAATTGATGAAATGTGTCTGGATATTTTTCTGTGTGTCTACAGTATAGTATTTGTATAGTCATCCTCAGTCAACATGCCTTCAGTTAACAGTATGTCCTGCAGTAACCCATTTTGGGGTTTTTTGTTTCGTTAAACTGTGTTGGTTCAGCGTCGACCTTTAAATCATAACTAGTTTTCCATTGAAAGGAGGGAAATTCCATTCCCATGAAAGTTAAAGGTTTGAACTGAGCCTGCGTACCCAGCAGGTCTATAATTCCCATACTTTGAGGCTAATCTCAAGTGGCATTTTAAGATGGCCGTTTCTTCAACGCCTTAAATTCATCCCCCACAAAGAGGAATGGCACAACAGTTTTTAATTCATTCCGTGACTTCAACGTTGTAGTAAATCATTTACATCTGCTAAACATCACCGAATCAAATGCTTACCTTTATATCTCATAATCATATCATCAAGATATTGTGATATGTCAAACATGTGATAAAGTTGACAATGCTCTTTAGTCTTTTATATTGTTTCCTTATTTCTTTAGTGTCCTTGATTGTCCTGCGGTTTCAACAATCAAAACAGATTATAGTGATCCTCTCCAGATACTGCAGATGTAAACAGAGATGGCTATGACTAACTTTTTTAATAGGAGCACAGTAGTGGCCCTGAACCTGAAATTGAGGGCCGCACATGAATCACAAAATGATTTGCAAACCATTCATCCATTTTATGAACCATCAAACATTCACATTTTCCATTCATTTTCACTGTATTATTGCTCGATTGGGTGGAAGTATGGAGCAGGAGTTTGTCAGAAACCAAAAATCTTCAAGAATTGATTAATAATAAAAAAAGAAGCCATCACATTTTATTGGCCAAACATTTGCAAATGGAGTTGTATTGCCTGAAAATTTAAGGACACTCCGGTTTCCTCCCACATTACAAAATACATGCATGACAGGTTGATTGAACACTCAAAATGGTCCCTAGGTGTGAGAGTGAGCGCAGATGGTTGCTTGTCTCTGTGTGCACTGCGATTGGCCGGCAACCGATTCAGGGTGTCTCCCTGCCTTCTGCCCAAAGACAGCTGGGAAAGGCTCCAGCACCCCCCGCGAGGATAGAGGGAATCGGATGGATGGATTATCTAGTTGCCAATTCTCAATTAATTTCCATGACCCGTAAGTGATTGAACACTCACATTGAGTGTAAGTGATTGAACACTCACATTTGCCTTTTTACTTTTAAACAGTTCAATGCAAAACAAGGACAAAGTTTCATTGTAAATCTAAAAAACAGTTTTTCACCCACATATTGTCAATGTCTGGATTTTTTTAAGTAAACAAGCGCACAATGTGATACGTGGGAAACATTTTTTTCTGGTATTAATCAGAAACTACAATCCACCCATCTGTCCATTATCTTAATCATTTTCAAGTCGTGCATTAGTTACAACTACAAATGCATTCCTTCATTGACGTTTTCTGCATCTTCATTTTGAATAAAAAGAACATGTTCAAGATTATCACTTCCCAACAAGTATTATAAAACATAAAACAGGGAAGAGCCAACCAATTGTTTTTCAAGTGTGTTCAAAGAATCAAGTAGAAAAACCAAACAACAATTAGACTTCTTTTTGCTTTCTATGAAAAGAAAAACACATGATGAAAAATATAATAAATGAAGTGTTGACAATTGACCAATTCTTAAAGCCACCCTGTGCATCAAAAATGCACTTGCTGTTTTATGAGCAAGTCCATCAAATTAAGTTAGAATTTTATGGCTGCAACACGTTCCAATTGGCTATTCTTGATTGAACTAGATCGTTTCCTATTCATGCAGTACAAATGGAGAGCTGTGAGGGGAACACAGCTGATGACTGACACCAACAGGATGGCAATGAAGACTTGACCAAAAACAGGATAGTCCGCCACCACCGTCTTTCCCTGAAACAATAGATGCATACAGTTAGTGGTCAGCCTTCAGTCAGCAAAGAAAGATGGTCATCGCGCAATCAGTCTGCACGTTCCGTGTACAGTCCGTGATCCATTTCTTTTGTTTTGAATGCAACATAACAGCAAGGCCAAATCCTGTCATTTAATATATACTTTGTAAATGTTGGACCAAATCAGGGAAAAAATAATCCTAATCCTGAGATAAATAGTAAAATAGGTATTGAGAAAATTGAAAGAAACCCAAGATTAACGATTTTGAAAACTGTAATTGCTACTGTTTATCAATTTTAAATAAAAACAAATTGAAAAAAATGGCAAAAATTACACCAGTATACAAAGCTGCTGATAAGCACAGCTTCGTACATTACAGGTCTGTTGCTCTGTTTCCTGAATTATCCAAAATTAAAATGATTCAAGAACAGATTTGATCAATTTATAGGGAAAAAAATCCTCTCCGATAGTCACTATGGATTGAGAACAAACTGCTCTCAATCCATACTGTTTACAAGTCTTAACATCGAATGCCTTTTGGACTCTATAAACAATTAAAAAAATTACTGTAGACTATTTATTGATCTACTGAAAGCAATTCATAACAGATTAATTGATCAATAAATTGGAACATGGTGGGATAAGGCGAATAACACTTCACAGAAAAGCATCAGTTGTGAAGTTGGGTGAGTACAATTCAGAATGCAAGGAAAACTTTTTTCTTTTGCCTTTGAAACTAGTCGATTTTTGAATGTTCCTGAAGATAATACAATGTCTAACCTGAATGACGTGGAAAGTGATTTTCATTATCATTCATACTGTACACTGATGAACTAAGAGCGTGTGTGGTTACTGATATTAAACAACACAACCTTGATATGTTCTCTTGGTGAGACGGGGAAAAAATTAAAACATACTGTATATATTATTTGGATGTTTTTGTAATTGCAAATGTTATTGCTAATGTTTGTGCAGGAGGAAGAAGACATAAGTTCCTGTTTTTTATTTCAGTGTTGGTGCAAAGTCATTTGGACTGCTGTTTTATTAGCCTCTGCAGGCTGGGTGTGCCGTTTTATGCACGTCATTCATTCATTGTAAATGTTGGGTGCACACATTGAAAGACTGAGAGTTTTTAGTATTTAAGCAATTAAAAAAAAAACATTGTAAAAAGCTTACCAGCTCCTTGTCCCACGCTTGGTAGGTGGGCGTTCCTCCTCTTGTATAGCTGACAATATAGAAGATGACGAGGACTATTAAGAGAAGGGGACTGACTACCATCCACATGATCTTCAAGTACCAGTTCGGACGGTGGCCAAGCATGTCTTCTATGTCTTTTTCAAACCTACAATGATCATAGCATCATCTCACCAAGAACTACATTGATATTGTTACATTGCAGCGACTACAATGCACAGTGCAAAGACAAGAATGCTACCATACTGTACAAACCTTTTAATCCCATAAAGGTAGCTGACGATTACAATCTCGATGAAGACGACAAAGAGCATGGACAAAGATGCTCCGTATTCATTGAATATGGTAAACCAGTAATTTCCAGATGGGGTGGTAAAGGGCAGGCCAAACAGCAGAAAGATTAGACACAATATCCCTGCAAGGAAAACACAGAACATACAGGTGGAGTGCGGTGGGCCAATAAAGTGTGGGGCATCGCCACTGATAATCATTAAATCACTGACACATCCCCCCCCCCCCCTGTAGTCACAAGCTAATTTATTCACAAAACACAGATGTATGTCTTCAATTCAAACAAATATATAAATAACCACAAGTACAGAGTACTACTAAGGAACTGTGGTGTAAAACAAGAACAAAATGGTGTTTATGCACTGGCTGACTTTATTGAATTTTGTTCCTAGTTCCCTGTGCCAGATTACTTGGTTACTTTTCCTCGCTGGGCGGCACAGTTTCTGGAGGACACTCACCCACACCTGCAAGTGCAAGTTGATCAGTAACCAACTGGGTTTAAGGGCTGCCCTGATCTTGGTGCAGGTGGCAGAGGATTCCATCTTTCACAAGTGGTACCTCGGCCATCACAACTGTTTTGAAGATCCTTTCCCCATTTGATTTCCTGGCCCCTTCTCAGCAGTGCTTCCAGACGGCTAGCTGCAAGACATTCCGTCAGACTGACGGAATGCCTGTCAGTCCATCACTGTTTCTGGCCTACTCGCGGGGCCCAGTCCGTCCCTCGTCGGCAAATGCGAATTGGCGTCGATGAACGTAATGTAAACGTCATGTAAAGGCACAGCGCAAGCCAAAACGAAGCCCCCCCACCGCTCCCCCCAAATTTTTTTAAATAAAAAACACACACACATTATGGTGATTGGTGAAATAACAATATGGATGTGTGCGGTATACAACAGTGTTTTTATTTTTTCTGTATTTAGCTGTGCGTCAGGTGTGTGGTTCCTGCATGTGACGTCGTACCGGTAAGTCCTTTCTAGAAGCAATTTGGCTGGTTTAACTCGGACGGACTGCGCCAGCCCGAAATACGAGCGGCAGCTCACTGACGGACTCGCCGGATTGATGATGTCGACCTCTGTAAATTACTCTGTATGAAATTCTACTTCAATTCTTATCACCTGTCTCCTATTGGCTTTTGGGTCGACAACTTTATAGTCAGCTGCAACAAAAATACAGGTACCCAATTTCTCTTATTTAGTCCCAAAATGGTGAATCATTCACTCCAAATAGTATTTGTACATGAGCATAGTTGAAGGTTTATAGGGCCACTTGTGCCTTAAGGTCATTGTTTTAAGCCATCAGATTTATCTGGTTATTCAGCTCATGGGCCAATTTGGAAGGAAGAGTTTTTACGATCTCAGCTGTTTATTTCAAATTTTTCATGTAATATTTTCGATTGTAACTAGGCTAACACTTGCTTGAAATGTGAAGTTTAAGACTGGAGACTTGCTTGTTATTTGCACATATGTGACTTTCTCTCACCGGGAATGAGGGCTGACTCACTTGTATGAGACTTTTGATTTTGGCAACACATTAAAAAATGCTCTGTAAATAGATGCATCATTCTAGATCGTTGCTGTATTTGGGCTACTTTCTTGGGTGTGTACCTTTCAAAAACAGCATGAAGTGTCTCGAAGAAAAACAAAAAGCAAAGTGTTAGCGGTTCACATTAACTAACTAATAACGTTTGCACACTGGATTTGAACATTTTGAAAAACATTTAGCCCACTAGACTATTCTACCGGGCACAATTGTTTCGAAAAATAAATGTCCCCGCATATATATAACGAAAATGCAGCTCACGTGCAGCGCCAACCGGTAAACTATGAAAAAAAAGAACAACAATGTGTGTCAAACAATATCTTTCGAAGTCTTACCATTTAACACCTCAGTGCCAACTTTAGAAAGTATCTTCAAGTCTTGCAGTGACATGGTGATGCCACTCACGGTGGTCAGTATGCTGCCTAGTCCCAGAATCAGAAGCATGAAGAAGTACAGCACTGACCATATTTGAGGTAGGGGCATATTTTGAATGGTTTCACTGTACAGAATGAAAGCAAGACCAACCCCTTCGACTGCCTAAAACAGATGAGAGAGAGAAAAAAAAACTGAGTTCACTGATAAGACTTTATGACTCCAATCTACTTTGATTCGGCCCCTTAGAAAATTGTTTTTGGAATAGGCTCCAGCAACCCCTCTCCCCCCAACCCTTGTAAGGATAAAGCGGATTGAAACATGGATGGATGGTTGGATTTTAATTAACATACAAGAGCATGCGTATATACATAAAAAAAAAATAAACTTCCACCCAGAATGAAAAGTGTAGTGCTAAAAGTTTGATCAAAAGTTTTGTTAATCATACCAAATTGACTCACTTCTATATCAGGTACTGACCATGCATGACTAAAAACAAAGAAGCATTTATTGCCTTGTAACACCAATGCAAGCGGAGTAATATGAAGAACATACCGTGTCTAGTTCATCATTTAGGTCACAGTCTTCCAGTTGATTGCCAAGTTCAGCAAACTGCTCCGGGTAAGTTGCATTGAGTGTTTTAATCCAGTCAAGCACATTGTTTTTGTTGATAGTGTCCTCTGCTAGATTAAAGGTATTTAGCAGCAATATGCGTGTCCTGGAAAAGAAGACAGTGTATCCCCTTTTGACAATCAACTCCTCATTTGCTATGTGTGATAGTAATTTCTGTTTAGTGTGCTCCCTCTCATGTATGGAGGTCCTTTAACTTTAAAGGAAGTGCCTGCGCTATTAGCAGGAGTTTGTGGCTGGGAAGCACATAGTCTTTAGATCTTGATTTTTTTTTTTTTTTGCTGACAACTAAAGCCTTTTTTTTAAACTATATATTTTTTGCCTGCTTTATTATTTTGGATCTGATACAACAGTGCATTCCGTACAGAAAAATATGGACAATAAATCAAGATCATTTGTGTTTTCAACTGCACATTCATCTGGACATCCTTTTTTTCCCCCAAGTGTCGAAAACAATCTACTCACGAAGAGTACAACATACGTTGATGAAAAACGTAGACACTAAGTTCTTCCAAAGACTTGCTTTGGAAACATGGATTTTGAACAAACGACACGACGGCAAACAAAGGACAATCGAGGAAGGAAATTAAACGATCGACCCTGTGCGCTGGATTGGTATGTAAAGCTTCAAAGTTCTATAAGGCTCCACATGGCAAAAGTATGCTCTGGAAAATGTCAAGATTGGATGATATGTAGTTTGAGTTGGATTTCATATGTACAAATCTTGGAGGGGAAAATCAGAGGAAAAACTAAATTACTCATTTATGAGTAAAAAAACATGGACTTCAAAAACAACAACAACATTTTGGGATTAAGAAGGACTATCTTTTGGGCCACAATATTGACCTTCTGTGTTTTTATAAAATAATTTTGCTCTCTGGTTAGTTGCACAATCATCTTGAAAAAAGATTTCATCATTCCCAATAGTCCTTTTAATTGATGAAATAAGAAAAGTCTCCGGAAAGGTTACCGTCAAGTTGTGCATTTATTGAAGATGTCATGATAGCCATCTCCCCAGCACCGTTACCTGACACGCAGCACCTTATCATCAATGACTGTGGAAAACGGCATGTTTTCTTCCGACAGTCGTCTTCATAAATCTCATTGGAACGGCATAATCACCTTGCCCAAGACTGAATATTATTTTCATACAATCATTTTCGGTCCATGATTGCTTTTCCTTAGCCCATTGTAAACTTGGTTGTTGTTGTTGTTTTTTAGATGTGAATGATGGCTTTCGTTTCGCTTTAGTGTATGTAAATCACATTTCCTTTCGGTGGACAGTTTGGTCACAGACACTGACTCAAGTTTACTCCCGTTTGTTCCTCCTTTGTTTTGCTGTACATTTTCTGTTTTTCTGACATATTGCTTGAGGTTTTTTGTCTTCGCTGGTCGACCAGAATGCTTGCCTTTCACAAGTTTCCCGAGTTCTTCGTACTCGTTCTGTCACGTCCCGTGTTTGCCAGCAGGGGGCTAGCCCTGTTGCCACCTAACACACCTGTCACCCATTGGGGACTAATTACACGGGCTTTATTTGTGCGCTCTGGCAGTTGACTTACTGCCGGAGAATTCCACGCCGTGCCAAAATTCTCTCGCCCAATTCCTACTTGTATGATTCTTTGCTTCTTAGCCTTGTGGCTGTTATTGCGCGTCGTTGTTCCTCTTGCGAGTGAAATTTATATTCATTGTCTAATCTGACCCTCCCTGCTATCTTTTTCCGCAAGCGTTTTCTGTTGTCCTTTTTATTTTATCCCTGGTCCTTATTTTGACCAGCGCTTTTTGTTATTCTCCCTGTCGGGTTATTTTGTGTTCGTATTAAAGACTCCTTTTGTTCTTTGACAAACCTCTTTCTGTGTCTGCTATTTCGGGATCCACTTCCTTATTTTGTTGTGCATGAAGCGATCATTCTATCGCTTCGGGCACAACGTGACACGTTCCAGATTTTAGACTTTAGACTTAGACTTCCACTGAAGACGAACAAACAGATCTAATCCGATGCAGGTGTTAGTTTTGGGAATGGAAAGTCACAGGGTGATTCCACACCCGGTTTGGTCAAAATAAATAACTGTTACTGACTACCACTTTTTTTCTTTTGTTTTGTGTCATGTCCATAATCTGTTTTTTTTTGGGGGGGGGGGGTGTTTTTGTTGTTGTTTTTTTTACCCCTACACATTTAAACAACTGAATGAGCTTCCTCTGAGGCTGGCGATTACCGGTACATAATTTTTTGCCAAGGCTTGTATTCTGGATCATCAAAATATGTGACAAAGGAGCAGAGCTTTAATTTGTTTGGTGTGGCATTGCTTGTGTGAATTTGGATGGAATTATTGTATATGTATGATGCAAGGTCCTTGTGTGTGAAAGCTGGCATTTGCCTAGTTTAATTATTCAGCTACCTTGAAATTATCTACAGATCTTGTTGACATATCAACTCCTCAACATGAATGGTGACTACTGGGCAAAAGTCCTCTCTGAGAAAGAAAAACAGCAGCAATATAGTGAAAAAAAGTAAGCTACTCTCAATGCTTTGGAAGCAAAGAAAATGTGTAGGACATCCGAACTTGGCCTGTTAACTCGCAGAGGAAATATGGGCCTTGAATTAATTTCATTGTCATTAACTGTAATTTTGATCACTCGTCTTGTGAAATCGAACACTTTCTTGTCCACACTAAAGGAAATTGCGAGGCCTCAATATCTTGGCATCATTCTTTTTCTGAAAAAACGATGACTGGCTATTCTATTGTTATCAATTATTAACAACATGACGTTTTTGCCCACTTTTTGAAACCTTTCGGACACACGTGTCAAAGTAAACATTTATTCAGTTTCACTGTCGCAATGCCCCTACGAGGGAAGACGTCACTCCAAAGTGGCCCGCGATAAAAATGAGTTTGACACCCTTGCTTTATAATGTCATAACTTTCTTAATTCGGGCAGAATTTAGACACCGTTTTCACTCCTGAAATGCAGACATTTGACAAGTACAATGCAGTAACATTACTACCAAAGATGAACACCAATTATCCAATACTTACTTTGGCTGCATTAACAACCAAGGTTAAATTTACACTCACGACATTTGGATCATCGATAATGCGCTACAATGAACATAAACTCACCTCTCCAGGCAGTTCTCATAGTTAACTGTGGCTTTAAATCCATAGATGGAAAAGGTGACAATGGCAGCAAAAATGGAGGTTCCGCTGTTGATGAGGGTGACAATGATCGCCTGTTGCTCAAAATTGTTGTTGTAGTGATTATAGCTGGAAAACGCTATGAGCGACCCTAATCCCAAACCCAGAGAAAAGAAAATCTGAGTGGCAGCATTTATCCATGCAGTCGGATTGGCCAGTTCTTCCATCTAAAATCATGTAAACATATGGGTCAATATGTGCAGAACACATTCGGTTGTATATTCTGCTTGGCCGAAATAGAAACTGACGTCAACAGTATGTGAGGCCAATGTACTGATGTTTTTTTGACATCCTTACCTTGGGGGTGAACAGATACGTGATACCATGGATGGCACCAGGAAGAGTCAAACCCCTGATGAGGTAGATAACGAGCACCACATAAGGAAACGTGGCTGTGAAGTAAACCACCTGCACAACAGGGCCAAACAACAACATTTTCATCCTGTCAGTCCATTGAAGAAGTAATTCTGTGCTCGTGTTGTATTGTTTTGGGGCTTCACGTATTCCAAAAGAAGGACCACGAGGTGTGTGGCCAGAATAGGAATGTGAAAAAGCAAGATGATACGCTGGAGAAAAATGAAGAGCAGTCCGATTTATTCATTTGTGCTCTCATTTTATATCAAAGGCAGTGCGAACTTTGTTTGCTTATAGTATTTATCTCAATATTTTCGCTTGAGGCGGGTGCGCAAACTTCTCCTACCTTCCCAGATGACTTAATTCCATGGATAATGAAGAGGTAGGTGATCACCCAGGCCAGCAGGAGACACAAAGCCTGTCCTGTATGGATGCCTCCATTCTCTTCAATCGAAGTGGAAATGTTTAGTGTTTCTCTAAAAAAGAAGTACTGGGTCGAAGAAGCCTTTTGGCACTCTTCCAGGGGTCCTGTCAGGTTGGAATTGACAGGGCAGTCTGACCAGGGCAGGACTGACTGTGAATGTGAAACGTTAGTGTCAAGGCGTTCGTGAGCTCAGACTTTCATATAGTGTTATACTGTATCTAGTAAATGATTAAATTGCTCACTTGAAATGAATTAAAGAGCTACCAGAAGCTCCATGCATTGATGATGTTGTAGTAGAGGCAAAGATACATGGAGGCTACAATACTAGCAAGACCTGAAATGAGAGATTTAAGATGAAAATTATTTCTTTGCAATGTTTGGAATTATTTTTTGAGATCTTTTTCTCCATTTTTTTCCTCAGAAAACTGGAATTTCCGGGTCCATTGTATGGGTCTGCTTTTGCCTAACAGAGTGCAGCAGAACACTCAGATACAGTACAGAAGCACATACAAACGAGGCTAAACGTGACAAGTGTCCTCAAAGATGAAGTTATCGATGAATCAGACAGTACATGCGTGTGCACGTTTTGCACACAGATTGGTGTGTCAGCACATTAGTGAATGAGGGCCAATGTTCTCCACAGTCTAAACCACAAAGTCATTTGTGTTTCGTGCTAATGTCAAATGACTGCCCTCTCAGATGCATACAGCTATCTACATTGTTCACTACACATCCAAATTAAGGGAGTACTTTTTATTTTCAATAGTACAACAGTTCTTCTACAGTAAACCGTAGCAATAATATGTTTTCAAGTACGTACCCACTCCTCCCAAATACGGATTTATGGCCGACCAGGCCCCAATGCATCCCAAGCGCATCTTTTGACCAATGGCGAGCTCCATGTAGAATAAGGGCACACCCTCAAGAAACAGCATCAGCAGATATGGAATCAAGAATCCCCCTGTTGGAGCAAAGCTAAATTAAATTTAGTCTTTACACACAGTACGAAGAAAAAAATAAAATTTAACACCTCATAGCTTCTCCATATATATGGAATGTTTCGGATGACATTGTAGTGTGATATGTACGTATAGTAGTATAACATACACACACACAGTTCACTATAACAGATAGCAAATCATCATTGTCCTGTGAAAAACACATATGTACATTTTTGTCTCTTTTTAAAAAAAAATTATGTTAATGATATGTCCACGCTTTGGAAATCCTATAAACATAAAAACTTTAAAATGACAAATGTGATTTTCACAGGACATTGTGAATGTACTTTTGCATTGGATGTACTGTATGAGTGGCATAAAATAAAAGATTTATTTTATGGTATATGGTATTATTGTTGTATTATGGTATTATTTTTGTCCTCAATTTTATGTTGCTTTTAAGTGTGATGTTTTTCTATCACTTAGGCTGGATAGAGCTCATTCATTTGCAATGTTGCTCCATGGTTCAGCCATTGAGTTTCTGACAGTCTGCTTCAAATTTCTATCAACTCTCACTCTGGTAAGAAATTATTTGGAAGTTTTACAATCAACTAACGTGACAATACTCCAAGTGTTTCTTAGTCTGTATATTAAATTCAAATTCATTTTTCATGTAAAACATATTTTGAATTTTATTGCCATTTTTCGAAGAATGTTTTTTTTATTATTATTTTTCCCCACTGAATTTCAATGTGTGTTAATTATACAGGGATTTGTGCTATTCGCCGGTCGGCACCTTCTTACTCCCCTCGACTGCAATTCAAGTCGGCTAACCAAGTCAAGTTTACAGCGCCTTATTTGTCTATGAGGTTCGAAGGTGCTTTGTGACTACTTGTATTGTTTAAGATGAAGATTAAGATTAAGATATCCTTTATTTGTCCCGCAATGAGGAAATTTACAGTCAGAGTTCAGAAAGGAAAACACTAGGTAGGGAGAGGGGAAAGAAAAAACACGCTCGAACTATCCTCTTCTGAGGATAATTGAAGTCCAGGATAAAAAAAAGACCCTAGCACAAAAATAAGCATATGACAGTTACAACAAGTCACAAGACATAACATGTAATGAGAGGGCGGATGAATGGGAAGGGGGAGGGAGGAGGGCGGGGCGACCGCGACGCAGCTCATCTGACCAGTTGCGCGGCCACCAAGCGCTCTGCAGATAATTCTACGTCGCGGGGGAAAAAGAATGGAGCGATGAAGGCGGTGATGATAAGGATGTGTATGCCCGTGTGATTGTCTGGTTGTGCATGTGTATGCGTGAACAGGCCGCAGCTGCTTTGTCAAGGTCTGCTCACGAAGACAGTCCTGGCTTATCAGTCCATGGCCGAGAAGGAGGGGGGTGATGGTGGGGGCACTAGCATCCGTGCATACCTTCCATCCAGGGGAAAGGAGTCCAAATAGCGTTTTGTTTTGGAGGGACGGCCACCAATAATTTCAGGTGGCCTTGAGTTCGTGGCTGAATCCCTTCACTGGCGCCAATCAGCCAAATCCTCAATTCCTTTTCGAAGCGAGAATTCCAACTTCTCCATGTTGTTGTCGATCGTACGGAGACGCTCCAGAACCGCAATTGCGGTTGAGCTCAGTCACCGCTTGAGTCTGAGTGTTGGACATTCCCGCTAGACCATCGAGAATGACCGGCAGCTTCTTCACTTCCAATAAAGCCGTTCCCGTCGGTTTGATTTTGCGATAGAACAGGAAACTGCTGACACCAAACTGCAGCATACCTGCTATCAGACGGCCGATAATGTCGATGTCTTCCCCCTCCTCAACGGACAGTATTGACAGGCACACCATTCTCCGCTTCCTCCATGGATCTAGGGTGTATCCGGCAGCAAATGTCCCAAGGGGCAAGCAGGCTCCCCACTGCCTGCTCTTCTCGTCGAGAAAATTTGTCAATTGCATCAAGAGATCAGCCAACCAATTCCATGGTTTGTTTTTAGGATGAAAAATACGGCGGAGGCTAGGAAAAGACAGCACAAGGAAAGCACATAGACTGAGTGGCGAGCAAGGAGGGATTGGAGGTGGGGGGGCATGAGCAGGGCAAAGAAGCGTCCGCCTTCGTCGAGAGACAAGCAGATAAAAAAATTAAATGGTCACCAAAAAAACATTCATAAGAAGAAAACTTTTTACAACATGGAAATAACCAACATTTGGCAGACAACACTGACGTCTCGCTGCTCAGAGTCATGCGCACATTCTCATTTCATCCCTATTAAATTGTAATTTTCAAATTTCGGAATGATGTTTTAGAGCCAATTCATATTTTGTGTCCATATATTATTTTAATTGCTCCTTTCAGGCAGTAGGGGTTAAATTAAAAGTAATAGAGAGCTTGTGATTATTATATGTATATTCCATCTTAATTGATGTTAGGGATAAGGAAACGGGCCACCATTTCCTCAACATGCAACAAGCCACAATGACAAAAAATACCAACATGACAGTTCTCACCTCCCCCGTGCATCTGGCACAGGTATGGAAATCGCCAAACATTCCCCACTCCAATGGCAGAAGAAACACAAAACAATAGGAACTGCATGGGACTGTCCCAATTGGGTCGAGCATCTTTCTCCATGTCCACAAGTGAACGTCTTGATTTAGGTGGCTTATCAACAGGTTTTGTGAGGTGGTTGACCGCCTTCCCCCTTTTAACAGCTCTGTAATTATAACTTTAACGATGGGTATGGGTGGGGCCTCAAAGGATACACTTTATTATCTCAACCCCGCCTACTGCCCTGACACAGCCAGGATGGGCTGTGCCCCTTCTGAGGATAAACTGTACGGTATATAAGATATCCTTTATTTGTCCCACACTGGGGAAATTTACAGCCTCCAGCAGCAAGAATGTAGGTAGAAAGAAGAAAGAATATGTTAAATTGCTCCATGTGCAGCACTTTGTATGCAGCGATGGCTGTTCGAAAGTGCTCTATAAATACAACTGAATTGAATTGAATTGAATTGAGTGATTACACTGATGGACGAAAACCCACTTCCATCAGTGCTTAGTTTGAGTTTTTTTTTTTTTTTTAATTTGTCGTCAGTTGAAATTCGTCATCAGAATTGGCGTCCATCAGTGACGGACTGTCAGTACTGATGGAATGTCCACTTCCGGTACTTTGTATTTATCACATCTATATCCCTTTTAAGCACATACACCTATCTGCTGCCTGCTGCTTTCTTACCCCAAGGTAAGTTAGTCAGGATAAATGTGTTGTTGTCTTTTAGCGACAGTATCTCATCATGTACCCATTGCCTTGCTTTGGACATACAACAAACAAGTATGTGCTTAGTACAAACAAGCATCAAATTATAGAAGCCAGAAAAACACATCATGATCCACTGCCTAGTCATGAATGTTCAGTTTTTTTAATGAGCGAAATCAAATTTAATTTTGAATTTACTGCTTTGAAAGAATCTTTTGTTTTTTTTCCTTTGAGTTTTTAATGTCTTAAAATATGTTTCACCTTTTAAAAGCAATATTTGTTATGAAACAGATTTAATAAACCATATTCATTCAGTGTTTTTGGCGATACATACTCATTAGCAGTGTTGGTTTTCAGGCTCACTGCTGAGCCAAACGATCAACTTTCTGCCGCTGATGCACCAAGATAGAGTATGCTGTGAACTAGAAATATGTCCCGTTGGTCGCGTCAAGGTAATTGTGCGAAATTGTGCCATTTTGATGTGGCGAATATGGTGCTGATGTGTGGCGAATATGGTGCTGATGTCTCATACTATTTTTAGTTAGCAAACTTTGGTTGTTTTTTTCCCCCCAAACTGTCCCGTTGTCAGAGGTGACAAATTTGATTTGCATCCATCCATCATAAATCTAAATTAGGGTTCACTATCCAAATTTAACATAATCCCCCTAACCCTGAAGTGATGTTTACACAGTGCTCAACAACCATGCTTTGCGTGTCGTCCCACACACAAGCATGTCATAAAAGAGTTGCATAGATCACATAAAAATTATTCAAAATCGACCTCGACGGCCGTCAGAGCAACTGAAGTGACTCAAATTGAGCAATCTGTATTTTAGATTCATCACAGCCTCTGGAGTGCAGGAGAAAAGGCCCTTTCGTTTTCCTGAGAGCACGTGCCAGTCAACGTGATTATTTGAGAGGGAACACTCAATTAAGGGCTGATCCAACTGAGTGCATACATTTCATCAAAGTTACTTAGTCACAGACTTCAGTCAATAGGATGATCTGTGCACCCCAAAAAAGGGCACATGTGCTTATTTTTTGACATGGCAGAATATAGCCTTGTGGTGCCAAGTGCAGCGGTTTGATGTTCTACTTTTGAAAATTTCATTGATGGTGTTTTGAGTGTGATACTGTAAGATGTTCTGTATTTGTTGCAACAGACTGGTGAATCATTGTATTAGGTCTTTGAAGTGTAAATTCATGAAGATGCACTTCTTAAACTTACGAGCAATAAGAATCGCAGAAGATGTTACTATTGTAATGGGAGAGATTTTAAATGTTTATTCGTACATTCAACCTCTGATTGTAGCACTTTTGGTAGAATGAATTGACTGATTACACCTGGTAATCTCACTGAAGATAGCAATCATTCTATTGACATAAAAGAGTGCTTGAAAAAGAAAGACCAATAAGATATATTGATGAGGCTACTGTACGTGATGGTAATTACGATAGATGCGGCATTGCTCTGAGCCTCAGCAATGAGTGTCTGGTCCTGAAAGCCACACTTCTGAAACCGGCAGTGTTTTAGCATGGAAAAATACACCGAACACTGCTGTTGTAACAACTTGCACACCACAATAACATGCATTGAATATTATGCCATTGGCAAAAATGCTTAGTTTTGATTGGCACTGTGAGAAGTCATCATTTCACAATGATGTGAGTTGAACTGATTCATAATCGGAAGTGTGTTTGTTTAACAACATAAGAGTAATTATGAACAATCCCGTAATCAGAATAATGCGGTACAGCTCGACACCACCACAAACTACAATTACGCTTTTTGAGTGTGCTGATGAAAACTAAAATCTGTCAAGGCATAACATTTGATGTGTTACTGGATATCATAAACTTGCAAAAGTGGCCATAATGTAATTGCAGGTCAGTGTATGTTGACATGAGTTGAGTTGACATAATAAGATATGAAAAAGCAAACGCCACATAGAGCAAATCATCTACAGCTTGTTTGAGTTTGATCCCAATCAATGGGACAAAAATGACATTTTATGCAGGTCCCAAAGTTGTCCTCTTAAAAACAAATACAGTGACATTGGACAAGTGCTAACTCCAGAAGTTCAGTGTACATAGCAGCCTGTACGAGACTGTCCCGTCTCTCTGTTGCAGCTGTGTGGATAGCAGCAGGTCCATGCATACTCAGTCTCAGTCTTGCGCGCCTTGTCGTATGCGAGGTGTCCCGACTGACTCCCCACCATCCTCGACTCCCCCCTCTGTACTAGTAAAGGCTCCAGGCCTGATGATGATGATGATGCTGATGCTGCTGGGGGTAAAGCGATGAATTGGCAGAGGATGAGGTGGTGAGCTCGCTCGGACGGAGCTGCTTTCCACACGCACACATTCAGTCCAGCTTTTCTTTCTGGACTAACTTTGGAGCATCGACAAAGTCCCGGCCGTTGAAGAGGATCAGGCCGCATGTAACCACGCTGGCTGTTCCCCAGAACAGAATATAAGCAAGAGTCTCCGTCCATGTGTCACCTACCGAGGAACGCCAGAATTACTATTAAGTAACATAGTTTCTATTTGTACACCATGGTTTTTCACACTTGAATGATGATTGTCCTACCAGCCATTAGCAAGCAGATGATACACATGGAGAATGCCACCACCATGATAATAGGCAACTGAGAAAGAAAAAAGACAAGTTGTATTAAAACAAGTAAACAAAAAATGAAAGCGTTAAATTGTATCAGGCTTACCGTCAGAAATTTCCAGTCTTTGGGTTCACGCAGAGGTGTTGCCAAATCTGCTTCATCCACAGCAAAGTTACCAAGGAACAGGTCTATAGAGTCCTGTGTGGTGGTGGTGGTGGGAGAGAGGGGGGGGGGGGGATTTTTTTTTTTTATTGCAGGTTTTCAATCAAGTTGAACAGAATAGCCAAAACAGTCATTCATCAGGCAGCATTTCAAGTTAATCAAGTTAATATTTTTCAATCTCATTGTACATACAAACAATGTACAGTACAGTATACAGTATATTTTCACGTGAACTGTTGTGGCTTAAATGAGTGATTTATTCCAAATGTGATTACTGAAGTGATATCGTGGAGCAGTATGTGTTTGCATGTGCATGCTGTTAAAAGTGCAACCTCGAATAAACTGAAATGACAACAACAGCAACAGGTGCTGTATATCTAGTGGCTTCAAAGTTCGGCTTCCGTTTTAGAGCTTTATGAAGCCTCTAAATCACAGGAAGACTCCTGTACTTTGGTCGCCACATTGATACGAAAGAATTTCTGGCACGAGGCAGATTCGATATACAACTGGATCAGGAGCGGGCAATTAATTTTGAATTAAGAAAGTGGAACAATTGCCAAGTCAACTTGTTAACCTCATCATCCGTATTGTTTGAAATGAATTTTAAAAAAGCTCATTGTACTGGTTCAGTAAAGTGCTACGTGCGTCCAAATTAGACCAAAATAAATAACTTTAAACTTTGTTCCCACTATTAGTTACCCTAGACTCAATTAAAAAAAAAAAGAGTGAGGAAGTAAAAACAAGTGAGATAGCATGGTTGCACAAGTGCATATACCCTCTTTTTAAACGGGCACAGGGCTGTATTCAGAATTAAGCAATCACATTCAACAGAAAAAAATGGGCTTAGAGAAAAGTGCACTTTTGTCATCTAGGTCCACATGCCTAATATTTATTGATGTATTGTACCTAATTCTTTAAAATGACTTTCTTTCAGGATTTATAAGCATGTAAACAGCAAAATCTTATTTAAATAGACCACAACAATTTACTTTTGTAGAGAAAATAATATGCACAAACAATATTTCAGAGCCAAAAGAGGTCTGACACACAGGGTGCCAATTCAAGCTAGGTCCGCCATTGCAAACACTGTACAAAGGGGAGGTTCTACCTTAGCTGACAGTTGCTGTTAGCTTTGGGACATACCGGTGTGAATGTTTTGGATGTTCATGGGAGTTTCTTTTCACACAGTACCAACATCTTAAAATATAAGTACCGTATTGGCCCGAATATAAGATGGCCCTGATTATAAGACGACCTCCTCTTTGTCAAGACTCAAGTTTGAAAAAAGACTTTTGAACACCAAATAATTTTTTATACAGAAAATAATTGCAGTACATCTGAAACAAATGATTATAACAACATATTTGAGAGAAAACACATGTTATTTTGCCTCATTCAAGTCTTAATATCTGAACATTTGAATACGTAAACTAAAGTGCAATCACATTCGTAAATGAATGGCTTCTGGTTTTTGAAAAATAAATTACATCATCTTCTCCTCAGCTGCGGGTTAACCTGGCCAATCTTCCACCCACATTTCTCCAGATTGTCGCTACGTTTTTCCATTTTCTGTTATCTCGTATTATTTTCTTCTCTTTTATTTCTTACCGCTATTTTTTATTTTTCTTCTTCGTGCTACCGCTATTTTTATTTTTATTCTTCGTGACAGGAGTTTGCTTTGGCTTGGGGAGTCAAGTTCAGCATTCACTTCAATGATATCTGGCGCCATCTAGCGTCGTGAATGGGTATAATGCCTAGACCCCGAGTATTAGACGACCCCAACTTTTTCTTATTTCAATGCAAAAAAACACCGTCTTATATTCGGGCCAATACGGTAGGTTATATGAGGACTCAAAAGCTCATGTAAATTGCAGAGCCGTATAAACCGCCGCAATTGTCTACAGTTGCATGTTTCACTCTGCAATGTATCTTTTGCCGGCAGACAAACATCATGTAATGTTGCACTTCATGTTTACAACTGCCTGGGAAAAAGTGCCGTCAGTGAACATTATTTTGATATCACAAAGCGATTCTGAAAGTAGCTTAACTGTTGAAAAGCTATTTGGTGTTGAAAACAGGGACGCACGCAACTGAGAAATGTAATCAAGTTAGTCTGATCGCTCCTGCCCCACACTACTGCTTTTGGTCGCAAACATAACATTACTTTACGAGCTCTCGATCTTGTTTAGGAATGTAACCTGTAAAGCCTCACCCAACTGATTCCTTTCCCTGGGAAAGCCAATTCGTAACTCTGCAATCAATGTATCTAAGGATTTCTAGCTGATTTTGTATCAATGAGTCAACTATCAATACAGTTGTATCTCTCTCCTTTACTAACGCATATCCCGTTGAAGCGGTTTATTGTTTCCAACCTTAATTGGAAGCAGAAGTTGCCTAGTTCAATCTGCCTGCAGTTGATTTGTCACTTGAATTTAATAATAATATATATTTTTTTATTTAATCCGGTTGAGCTGGTAATTCACACAGCCATTATGATACTATAGCCCCCATGTAAAACGAATACTGGATCCATGACAAAGGTGGGCCTGATCTGAATAATTTGGACATACTGTACCTGTCTAAATCCATCAGAGAAATTGTTTTTGTAATATCGGATCATAGAGTTCCAGCCATCCATCAGCAGCCCCCACTGAGTTCTCTTGCCTGTCCTAAAGAAACAAAAACCCAATCGGAACTTACATTTCTCCATAGGTTTCGTAAAAAGCAATTTGGTGACAGTGAGAGGCAATTCATACGTCAATAGACACTAATTCATAGTAAAATAGTTATGAATAGTTGTGTTCAATAGAGAATAAACAAACTTCAATTTGGAAAATGGATAAACTTTCTATTTGTATGACCCGAAATTCATTCCACTTCATTTCACAATGTTTGTCCTTGTTCAGTTGGTGAACCACAGCAGTGAAGTTGACCAATTGGATGGCCATATAAAACTATGGATGACAGCTGTTTTGAATAACTGACCTGGTGAAGTCTGTCTTCAATGCTCCGGTGCCTGCATATTGCTTGGCACATGCATCTGCATTGTCAGCCCAAGCTGCAGGTAAACAAGCAGGGCAAGGAGGTCACAAGACCATACTATTACTATTAGGACTTGAATACAGTGAATGCCTGTTCAACATTCCACAAAGTGAAAGACTAAAAGAATTGTGTGATAGACAGCTCACCGTTTTTGTACATCTTTTCAAAGTCTGCTTGATCCTCAATGTGCTGATTCATGTAGAGGACCCCCATTTTCTGTGGTTGACACAGCACAGAGTTAAGAACTAAATAAACCAGTGAACTTGCTTGTTCACTGGGGTTGATAGTAGAACATATCACTTGACAATTTTTTTTTAGTTTTGTGTTGTGCTGCCATCTATTGGAAAATACCTGTTCCCTCTACCGAGTAAACAGATACTAAAGGAAAGCCATCAATACAGTACCAGAGAGCAGCAACATGAGTTTAGTACTTTACAATAATTCATATATCATGTGTGTCATTCGCAGACACTGCCGAAAGAGGCATCACTAGTTCAACTGTGTTTAGAACTTCATCCAGTGTATACGATGTGTGTGTGTAGCATGACCGTCCTACCCGCAGCTGTGCTTGCAGTGAGCGTCGGGCCAGCAGGCTCTGGATGACATTTGTACGGTCCAAACAGTCCATGCAGTTGCTCCGAAATGTCCCCTCTTGATTTAACAGTATCGTACCATCTGAATCCACCAGGAAGTATCTGTGCCCCAAATCCACAATGTTATTTTAAGTATATCGCTAATTTATTATGCCGTTAAATTCTGGTTATGTGTTTTGTTTATTTGGAAATATATATATATATATATATGTGTGTGTGTGTGTGTGTGTGTGTGTGTGTGTGTGTGTGTGTCCCCGTAACACATTATGTTTTAATTCTAATTCTTACATCACTACTTAACTATCTTTAAAAAAAACATTTGATTTGAAAGGTATGTTTCTTGTCTTGTTGTTCTCTCTCGATCTAAAACAGGCAAGATATGGCTCTCGAAGAACCGGAGTTCCATCCCCTTGTAAAGTATTCTCTCAAAAATAAAAGCAGACGCAAACTGACCCAAATTCCTCCTGGATTTCAGCAACCATGTCCAACAGGATGTGAAGACGATGCCATCTCATCCGACTGCACTCTTTGTGGAAGTCAAATGCTATGTACCTGAAGAAAGGTGAATCTTGTTGAAGAAAAACATTAATTGAGCCATAGGTGAAAAGGAATGTGCATAATGGGTGACTCTTACTTGATGGTGCTGTTTCCTAAGCCAGCCACCATCTTTTCAAAAGTCTTCTCCAGTGGTTTTTCGGACCCTTTCTGGTTGATCTGAGAAAAGTGTGTGTGTGTGTGTGTGTGTTTGGGGATTAGTAGCCCTATTGAAAGGCATCAATTACCATAAATTAATTTCTTGTTTAACCATGACTTTGTATCCGAGTTCATGTTTGTTGTTGTTGTTTTCTACTTTAGGCCAATTTAAATGTTTTCAGTGAGTGGGCACTGACTATTAAAAAAAATTAAGTCAGACATGAAATACCACCAATGTTATCATCAAAAGTGATTTTTGTATTTTACCATCTTACCAAATTTAAAATTACTTGCTTCCCATAAAGGATGATCTGTGAATCGAAGTGTCTCTGGAACCCATCCAACTGAAGCAATAAAGCATGGGAAAAGGCAAATCACATGCGTAAACTACCAGAATTAAAGTCTTTAACGAGTATAGCAATGCAAAAGAGTTGTTTACGTGGTTGACTGTTTTGCTGATCTGTGGTCTTGGCTTGTACTTCAGGTTGGGCCTTTGGGACCAGTAGAAGGGTATGGAGCCTCTTGTCTGAGAAGGAGATAAAACAATGTATACATATCCCTACATTTCTCCCACCATCCATACAAGGGTGTACAAACAAATGTAAACATTATTGGAAGGGAGAGGGGGGATTTACCACATCATTGACATTTCTACCTCTTCTAGCTAGCAAGAGACATCTATCAAAGCAGCTAAGCCAAAACCTGCCACCGTAGGGATCCCAGTTCAAGACCAACCACCCCTAAAATACCCCAGGCACACGACTGTGTTATCGTTGAACAAGACACAGACATCCTGAGAACTTAAGTAGCCCCACTTCTCCAGTGAGTTCCACAAAGAATGTGTGTTTACTGTGTCCACGACTGTGATGGGTCAAATACAGAGGTTATATTTATTTCATGCACATTCATACAAATACTGATGACATCATACAAATATTTCATGACATCTGAAAATGTCAATGGGATTCATCAGCTCACCTGAACAAAGGAAGCCTTCGCACTGTTGTACTGCACTACCTGCTCCGTCTCCACGTAATTAGCGGCATGGCCCTCTGAATCAATGCCTGGTAATGAAAAAAAGAAGTTACAATCATGTGATCCCATGAAGCAATATATGAAGTCAACCGAATATCCACTGAATGTGGCTGCATTTCACTTGGGAAAATAACTTGAGTTAACATGATGTCTGGACATCACAGAAAAACAAGGACGAATCGTGGCTATTGCACAAATACCGGTAGGTAGGTGTCCAACTTCAGTTTTAATATTTATTCAATGCTACATTCTTATGGACGTCAACTTTATGGCCATGTTAGTATACCAAAAGATTACTGCCGAATGAAATTCCACTGGCGTTCAGTATATGTTGTGGATAACAGAGTATTGTTACCTCTGACGTAGTAGCGGACACCAGCTCTAAAACAGCTCCTTCTGGAGATGATACTCCAGTCAAAAAGTTTCCCATTGATGCAGCTTGACTTCATGACGATGACTGGTAAATGTGTGTTAAGAAATCAGAAGAGTAAAAGTCAGGAATTAGAGCTACAGGCCAAAGATGACGGAGCGCCACCTTCCTGCCATCCAAATGACAGTCTTGGACTGATGAGAAGACCAATATGGACAAGTTGGCCATTCAAGTTCAAGAAGTTTCAAATGGGAGGGATAAACAGTTTCTTTCAGATAACAACGAGAGGATACATCCATGGACAACAGGGTACACAAACTTGTGCAACTGTTAAAAAAAACAGGAAAAATTGTCAGACAGACTTTCAGCACCACATGTCCCAATTCCTCAAAGTTAAAATGTATCTATCCGAGATGAGTGACATGACTCTCACATTTATATCTTATAAGAGTAAACAAATGCATTACCTCAGGCTGTGCAATGAATTCCCTCAACAGGTGGCCATTCCAGACAAAACGCTGATCTGCCTGCAATTAAAAGTAAAGTAAGCTGTTCAATTCCACAAAGCTTTTCCTGTTTCATCTAATTGTTTAGCATAGTTATTCCTTATTGGCATGAGGATATGAATGACATGGGGCGGCAGTGGTAGAGTGGTCTGCTCCCAGTATGTTATTAATGTTACATATTTTTGTGTAATACATTGGGGAAGGGAAGTTGTTAGCGGTCAGCAGTCTGCAATTTCAGGGAGCGATCAGAGCGCTTGAGATACATCCATATACACACCCTCTCAAGAAGGCTCATCTCCTGAAATTCAGGACTGGTGTTGGCCAGGCGTTGCAGAGTGTGGGTCAGGTCGTAGTCTGTTGCAAAGTAGAAGCTGTCTGTATGTAGTACATTGCTGATCATGGACAAGAAGGTCTTGTCGTCTTGCATCTTTAAAAAAAAGAATGAAAAGTGAGCGCCACAGGACAGAACAGAGGCCTTTTGCAGCATGTTATGCTTGCTGCTAAATCTTGAATAATCATGTTTATAGAATGTAGGCATTACATTTCCATCTGTTTTATTTGTTGGTGTTTATGATTGACACAAGAGACAACAGAAACATCAAAAGTGAACAAAGAACTCTGGTACAAGTTCAATCATTGATGTCAAATGGCATCTGTGCTGCACATTTGACAATAAAGTTGTATCCAATCCAATTCAAAGACAGACATTCCACCTGGTTGTCAGTTAGATGTAGAATTGTCTTCTTATAAGAGATGACATCAAAGTCCAGAGCCTTCCATACAGCATGGCCAAGTAGGTCCCCCACCTTCTTCTTCTTCGTGATGATGATCATGTACATACCTAACACAACCATTGAAGGATGAGGATATTAGGTTTGTCCAAGACCAGATATTTCACGGTTTACTGTTTAACATACTACCTGCCACCAAGCGTATTGTCCCCATGAGTCCACATATTGGCCTGGTCTCAGCAGATGCAGGAATGTCCTTCTTAGCTGTGAACGATAGCGGGGACATGCAATTGCAGTAGTTAGTGTGCACAAAATTCAAACGTTAATATGTAAGTAAGTACCATTACAACAGTGAAGATGAATTCATCCATGAATAGTGATCTCGCACATGGTTGGTTTTGAATGTTTACAACAAAACGAATGCCTACTTGTGAGCGTCATCTCAGTTGACACCCTATCGATGGCCAACACGTCCCCAGAGCCATCGTCACAAGCCTCGATGTAAAATTTATCAGCTGTAGTGCGCCTGGAATGGGAAGAAAGCAGCTGCTAACGCCTCATGCTTCATTCTCGCAAAATAATGCAATTTAACAGAAGCAAACAACAACTGTTAAGAATGGGCAATGTCTGAGGCTAACGCGTATGTATTGGCTAAAAACAGATGGCGCCATTCCACAAAACATTTGAATATATAATAAATCAGTTAGCAAAGCCACAAAAACTTTGTCGAGTGTCAAACGTGTTTTCGTCGCAGAACCGGGGACGTACGCGTTAAAGCGATTGTCCGTCATTCGATTCAACCTGCCATTATTTCGCTGACTTAGTTGTTCAGGCAGTATCACAGATGCCTAATTGTCTTAAAGTGCAAAACAAAGCAACGCTGTATACTCACAAATTGAAACTCTCATAGGTGCTCGCCATCTTCCATTCAGTACCCTCGTCCGTGACGTGTCAGCCCCAAACGTCAACTTCCGTCATCAATAGTGGTGACTCATTGTTACTGCGCATGCGTTAAACCGATTTCATAAACAGCTGAGATGATCATACTGTAATGCCCCTCAGTAGCGGAGAGAAGGATGCTCGCAGTCGCTGATACTCTTAATCATTTTTAATAAAAAAAATAAGTAATAAACACACGCATTCAAGGAGTTGCTGTTCGCCACAACTCACGCCCATGCGCTCCTCCCTCAGACTAACTCCCGGAGCCAATATCCCCCCAACCTGGCCCCTCCCCTCCCTATGATGTCACACAAATACAAGAAACAGATATTACAATACTATCTCTCTAGATCAGGGGTGCCCATTAGGTAGATCCTGATCTACCGGTAGATCTAAGACAGGTCCCAAGTAGATCCGAGGAGTGTCGAGAAGAAAAAAAACAAACAACCATTTGTGTGTCTTTGTACATGTTAGTAATATATTTTTTGTGTTAATATACACTGCACACTAATCAGTCTCATTTTCACAAAAAAAAATATTTAAAAAATAAAATAAAGCAGGTAAATCTTTAATTTGTGTGTGTGTGTGTGTGTGTGTGTGTGTGTGTGTGTGTGTGTGTGTGTGTGTGTGTGTGTGTGTGCGCGCGCGCCGGTAAGGGTAGATCCCGTGAGGTTAGTTGATCAAAAAGTAGATCTTCGATCCAAAAAGTTTGGGCACCCCTGCTATAGATAGATAGATAGATAGATAGATAGATAGATAGATAGATAGATAGATAGATAGATAGATAGATAGATAGATAGATAGATAGATAGATAGATAGATAGATAGATAGATAGATAGATAGATAGATAGATAGATAGATAGATAGATAGATAGATAGATAGATAGATAGATAGATAGATAGATAGATAGATAGATAGATAGATAGATAGATAGATAGATAGATAGATAGATAGATAGATAGATAGATAGATAGATAGATAGATAGATAGATAGATAGATAGATAGATAGATAGATAGATAGATAGATAGATAGATAGATAGATAGATAGTGATTTTGGAAAGTGTTGCAGCCATAAAATTCCAAGTTCACAATGATTTACAAAAACAAAACAAAAAAAACGTTCACATTTTCAACATTAAATCCCGTCTTCGCAGTGTATTTAAATAAATTTGGTTTGAACATGATTTGTAAATAGGGTGTCCCGTGGACAAGGGGTTAGCGTATCAGCCTCACAGTAAAAAGGTGCAGGGTTCAATTTCAAATCCTGCCTTCCTGTGTGGAGTTTGCATGTTCTACCCGTGCCTGTGTGGATTTTCTCCGGATACTCCGGTTTCCTCCCACATTTTAAAAACATGCATGGCAGGTTAATAGAACACTTTCTGTCGTCACTAGGTGTGAGAGTGGATTGTTGTTTGTCTCTATGTGCCCTTTTGAGGGCCATTCATGTTCATAATCCCCAGTGTTCCTGTATTAAAGGAAATCTGCAAAGAGGGAAGATTTATTTCAGATTGCAGAAATCGGTTGATTTCAGTTGCTACTGCTGAGGATTACTCAACACGTTATGAGGTTTGGGTATACTTTTTCCACACGAGTCCAGGTAGCATTTTTCTCCTTAATAAATACAATCACCAGGTATGCCGTATTTTATTTTTACTTGTCGGATATGTAGATGTATTTGGTGATCTTAAACGTTGATCGTGAAGCGTAAAAATTATGGAAAAAACATCAGTACAGTATTTGAGAAGAGGGAAAATACCTACAGTATTTACAACACGTTTTCCCCATCCATCCATCCATCCACCCATCCATCCATCCATCCATCATCTACCGCTTATCCGGGGCCGGGTCGCGGGGGCAACAGCTTTAGCAGGGAAGCTCAGACTTCCCTCTCCCTAGCTACTTCTTCCAGCTCTGCCCGGGGGATCCCGAGACATTCCCAGCCCAGGTGGGTGGCATAGTCTCTCCAGCGTGTCCTGGGTCTTCCTCGGGATCTCCTCCCGGTGGGACATGCCCGGAACACCTCACCAGGGAGGCGCTCAGGAGGCATCCAAATCAGATGCCCAAGCCACCTCATCTGGCTCCTCTCGATGTGGAGGAGAAGCGGCTCGACTCTGAGACCCTCCCGAATGGCCGAGCTTCTCACCTTATCTCTAAGGGAGAGCCCGGACACCCACGCTTGTATCCGGGATCTCGTTCTTTCGGTCATGACCCATAGCTCGTGACCATAGATGAGGGTTGGGACGTAGATCGACCGGTAAATTGAGAGCTTCGCCTTTTGGCTCAGCTCCTTCTTCACCACGACAGACCGATACAACGTCCGCATCACAGCAGACGCTGCGCCGATCCGCCTGTCGATCTACCGCTGCCCCCACTCGTGAACAAGACCCCAAGATACTTGAACTCCTCCACTTGGGGCAAGATCTCCTCCCCGACTCGGAGGGGGCACTCCACCTTTTTCCGACTGAGGACCATGGTTTCAGATTTGGAGGTGCTGATTTTCATTCCAACCGCTTCACACTCTGCTGCGAAACGCTCCAGTGAGAGTTGGAGAGCCCCGTTTGAAGGAGCCAACAGCACCACATCATCTGCAAAAAGCAGGGATGCAATACTGAGGCCCCCAAAACGGACCCCCGCAACGCTTCGGCTGCACCTAGAAATTCTGTCCATAAAGGCTATGAACAGAATCGGCGACAAAGGGCAGCCTTGGCGGAGTCCCACCCCTACTGGAAACAATTCCGACTTACTGCCGGCAATGCGAACCAAAATCGGTGGTATAGTGACCGAACAGCACGTTTTCCCCTTGCACACAAAATTACGGCCAATAGAGGGCAATGAGAATTTGAAAACCCAGTCAAATAGCCCTTAGAGGGAACAGAAGAAGAATACGAGCGACGGAAGTAGTCGTGCTGTTCATCCGGTAGTCGACCATGTGCTTGGGGATTGCTCGTAATCGCTGACGTACTGGAGAAGACTGAAAATTTCTGCGTCGTCGACTCAGCTCTTTAAAAGCATAGCGTACCATGAGGCCAGGTAAAGAAAATAATATTGCGTTTTGGAACTTATTTGTTCTTTCACTGCGTCATTGTTATCCGAACGCGTGAACCTGCACGTGGTCCTGCTTCCTCGTCAACTTTATTAGACGATACAAGCTCTCCATTAACCGTATCTGTAAATGTTCTTCTTTGTCAGATACGATGCATAATACTTTAGACATTGTATATGAATTGGTTACCGTGGGATAAATAACTAAGGTGATCCGCCATGATGCCTCAACTCACGTGTTGTACTTCTTCTCAACCCTGAACACCCAAATATCTGAACCACAGTTTCAAGTATGCTGGCTGGCTTTGTATTTAAAATAAATCTACGTGTTAATCTCGCAAAGGTGAACAGTAATAATGATCGCTGTAGTTTTCTTCTTGGATCGATTGAAATGCTTAGTCCCATATTAAGTCGCATTCGATACTATTTGTTGCAAAACACCTGATGTAAAAGTGCTTTTTGCTTGTTTTGTTCCGACTGTCTCGAGATATTCAAGTCAGTCGCTCATTCAGATTTGCTTTAATTATTACATTTTAACGTTAATATTTAGGGTCAAGTTGTGAATAAGGCATAGTATGTTGATTATGGTCTCTGCAACAAAGATCCTCTTGTTGTTGTGTTTGGCTACTGTTTATGCCCTTGATGTTGTGACCAGTCACAACCTTGATGTGTCAATTGCTATGCATTTTCTGTTTATTATGTCTATGAGCTTTCTCCCGGTCAGAGTGACACCTCATGTCTTCTACATCCAACCCTAATTTCTTAGAAAGAAAATACTTTCAACTTGCTGTATCATTTCTGCTTCTGGGTCCAAATTCTGTTCTTCACGTGACACATACCCCTTCTTTATGAGGATGAGCATCTCCCATGGAACTCCTCATTTCCACAAACACTTGAGTCACAGTCAATTTTGTGCATTTTAGTCACCAACATAGTCTTAGTTTAATGTTTCAAATGCAATTTCTGTGATACCCATCGTATTTTCAGTTCTGTTTGCTACCTTATATTGTACTTACCTAAAAACTTTTTACTCCAAAAGGACAAGGGAGCCTAAAATGTTTTGAATGATGTGCAATATTCTGTTGTCACCTGAGTTTTTTTCTCAAATATATATTAAATCAAATATTAATCATTGGTAAATACACATTTCTGATACAATTACCACATTTTTAATTATACCTTTTTATACATTTGTTGCGTTGGGAATTTTTCCATTGCAAGACTAATAAAGGATTTCTTATCTTATAACCTTTTATTTTAGCAGCTGAAATATTTTGGTGCATGTGCAGTTAAGTAAAAAAAATTAATTATATGGTCATATGTAAATGTTAACTGTTGCCGTTTTGAAACATAACCCAAATGCAAATGTGTGATTTTTTTGATGATATTCCACTGTCCCTTCTCCTTCAACAGGGTTCAGTCCCCGAGGAGGTCGTGGCAGAGGAGGATTCGGTGACCGTGGAGGGCGAGGAGGATTTGGTGATCGTGGCGGCCGTGGCGGATTCAGAGGAAGAGGTAAGACTTGAGGAATTTAGGAATACAACACTTTGGGAAATGGACAGTTGTTGTTGTTGGTGGTGGTTTTTTTTTGTCCTTTCAAATCAATTAAAAAGAATTGTGAATCCAGATTTTGAAGATTGTACAAACATTCTGATTATTGCTTTACACTTTGAGATGAATTTTTTTTTTCTTAACCTTTTTTTAAAGGACCAATTCAACAGATTATCTCACAGCGGAACACTTTTGTGTATGTTTCTGTGCAATAGATGATTTGACAAGTTAAACTTGACGTGAGATGCAACTTTTGTTTCCCCAAGGTGGATTCAGGTCTCCAGAGGGAGGAGGATTCAGGGGTCGTGGAGGAGGCAGAGGTACCCCAAGAGGAAGAGGAGGAAGGGGGGGTCGAGGAGGCTTTGGAGCTGGAAGGAAAGTTTTGGTGGAGCCACATAGACATGAAGGTTGTTCCTCCAGTTTTCTGTTTTTTTTCTGTTTCCTCTTTTTTTCTTCTACATACAGTACATACATAGCTGACTTTCAATGTTAATTTGTCCAATAATTTAGAAACCGACTCGGTTCTATCAGCAACACTGCAGTTGATAGTTTAAAAAAAAATCTAAATTAAAAGGGTAATACAACTGTTTCGCAGTATGAAATCAATGTACAGTAATCTCCCCACTATTTAAGGACAGAGCCGTGCTGTGTAGAGTGTTTGACACCCCCTAAAAATGTTGATCGTGTAATTGCCTTTATTGATAGTTTCAATTGTAAATATGTCTCAATGATCTAAAAATTGTTAATCATTTCAAACATGTCTTGTATGACCCTAAAAACTATCCATCATCTACCGCTTATCCGGGGCCGGGTCGCGGGGGCAGCAGCTTTAGCAGGGAAGCCCAGACTTCCCTCTCCCTAGCTACTTCTTCCAGCTCTCCCCGGGGGATCCCGAGGCGTTCCCAGGCAAGGTGGGTGACATAGTCTCTCCAGCGTGTCCTGGGTCTTCCTCTGGGTCTCCTCCCGGTGGGACATGACCGGAACACCTCACCGGGGAGGCGCTCAGGAGGCATCCGAATCGGATGCCCAAGCCACCTCATCTGGCTCCTCTCGATGTGGAGGAGAAGCGGCTCGACTCTGAGCCCCTCCCGGATGACCGAGCTTCTCACCTTATCTCTAAGGGAGAGCCCGGACACCCTGCGGAGAAAACTCATTTCGGCCGCTTGTAACCCTAAAAACTACATACAGATTATTTGATTGTAAAGACTATTGTAAATTATTGCATCCACATAACTGATTTTGATTTTAGGGTGTTGGGCGGCCCGGTGGGAGAGTGATTAGCACGTCGGCCTCACTGCAGAGGTGCAGGGTTCAATTCTAGCTCTGGCCTTCCTATGTGGAGTTTGCATGTTTGCCTTGTGCCTGTGTGGGTTTTCTCTGGGTACTCCGGTTTCCTCCCACATACCCAAAACATGCTTGGCAGGTTAATGGAACACTCTAAATTGTCCCTTATTGTGAGTGTGAGCGTGGATGTTTGTTTGTCTCTGTGTGCCCTGCGATTGGCTGGCAACCGGTTCAGGGTGTCCCCCGCCTACTGCCCAAAGACAGATGGGATAGGCTCCAGAACCCTCCGCCAACTTCGTGAGGATGAAGCGGATCAGAAAATGGATGGATGGAACTTGGGGTGTTTCACAAAGCGTGCACATGTGCAAGAATTTCACCAAATTCAAATTAAATATATATATTTTAAGGCAGTGTCAGTTATGGGTGCTATTTCTGTATTTGGATTGATAGTTGGTGCCCTTTCATAAAACACATTACCAGCAGTTCACCATTCATAAATTGTCTTCATATTTTTTCCCCCTTTTGTATGGAGCGCATTGCCAACTACTTGCTGAAATCTCACATTTTTGCTGTCTGTGCTCTTACTGCTATAAGATGCAACCAAAGTCCTGTCTAAATAAGAATTGGTTTCAAGATGGCACGTTCAAGTGATTCATCTTAACTGAAAGACGAGTTTTGTATGCAGCAGCTACATTCTGCCTGAGTTGCTCGTTTTAGCTCATTGACGGCATTAACTCTTGTTTGTCTCCTAAGGGGTCTTCATCTGCAGGGGGAAGGAGGATGCTCTGGTGACCAAGAACATGGTGGTAGGAGAATCTGTGTATGGAGAGAAGAGGATGAGTGTGGAGGTGAGTCTGAAGTGCATTTTTACTGTTGTTGTTGCAGCAGCCTAATCTGTGTCGCTAGTTTTGCATCATTTGTTTTTACTCTTCATAAGGAGGGAGAGACGAAGATTGAATACAGAGCATGGAACCCATTCCGTTCCAAGCTGGCAGCGGCCATCTTGGGAGGGGTTGACCAGATCCATATAAAACCTGGAGCGAAAGTAATGTACCTGGGGGCTGCCTCGGGTACAACAGTATCTCATGTCTCTGACATTGTTGGGCCGGTGAGTGTTGTCCCTCTGTCACATTCTCACAACGTACATGTCGAATTTGACTTGACACACACATGTGAGTGATGTCAAATGATTGATTGTTCAACTCAGGGCTGCGGGGGAAATCAGCTGAGCTATTTTCATATGTACACATAAAATGATATGTGTATACATACTGTAGATTGGTGATTTAGCTGTCAATATCTATTGTTACACAATGGTTTAAAAAACCCCCCAAAATAACAGTTAAAGTGATTTGCCCCAAATCTACACGTATCAATCACTCTCTGTGTGGACATGAATGACGTGAAAACAACGCAATTGGGCAGACAAACGGTGTTGACAGGTACACCAATATGATCAACTGGAATGAAATAGGTCCATATTTTGCATTTTATGCAACACCGTTGATCGACTAATGCCATAAATCCATGATCTGTCAGGAACAGCATTGATGGGATACGCAAAATAAGACATTACAGTATACACAACCCTCCTTCACTCCGGGGTCATTCTGTGCTGCCATTGTATATGTGATGTATAGCACCACCTTGTGAGAGTTTTGTCCCACCCCCCAAACTTCCTGACCGATCCCAAAAACCCTGACCATAAATCTTGGCGATGTCAGACCTAATGCATGAAGCCGATTGCAACAATGCTTCAAACTCGTATATGATGTGGCCGATGAGTTTTCTGTAAATCCCCCCCCCCCCCCCCCCATTTCATATTTTGAATCTATGCCTTAAATTGACAGATAAAATATCAGGCTTTTTTTTTTTTGCTGGATTTAAAAATAGCAAATGGTGGGCGTAATTCTCGGAAGGCCGATTTTATGTATTTCTTCCTCGCCAGTAGTGCAGCTCAGATGGTTTCAGCTCCGTTACTTGTTTTGTAGCTGGGTTTGCTTTTCCTTGAATCATAAAGAAATCATAAAGGGAGTTTGTCTATTTTTATTTTTCTGAAATTGTGTGGAAGTCCAAAGAAGGCCCATGAATGACTGTGTCCCACTGTTGCAAACTTTGTCCAGTCCGACCTCACATGATTTTTCTCATAAATGGGCAAAAAGTTACACACATTAAAATCTCGACCGAGAAGGATCATATTCCATATCACTTCATGTAAACGTTACGTATACACATGCAACATACTGTGTTGCAGGAGGGGCTGGTGTATGCTGTAGAGTTTTCTCACAGATCGGGTCGTGACCTCCTCAATGTGGCAAAGAAACGCACCAACATCATACCCATCATTGAAGATGCTCGTCACCCACACAAGTACAGAATGTTGGTTGGTAAGTAGACTCTGCTTATGGCACAGCTCAAACCAATCAACTGTAATGTCTGTGTCTGTAAATTGCAATTTCATTTTTTTCACCCTCCTGGATTTCCGCGTTCTTTGCATATTTATCACACACAAAGGTTTCTGTTCATCAAACCAATTGGAATATCGCACACAATCAAGCTGTTCGACAATTCCTGGAAATGTTTAGCACTGTTCCCAGTTTTATTGATTTGTAGATAATGGCTCTGACAGTGATTTGCTTAAGACCCAGAGTCATAGAAATGGCTTAACAACCTTTTCCAGACTGATGGATTTCAACAACTTTTTATGCTAATTTCTTTGGATCGTGGCATGATGCGTTTGTTTCTTGAGATCTTGTAGCCTACTTCACTTTGTCTGACAGATTCCATTTTTTGATTTCTTGATTCACAAAATGTGGCACTAGAGTGTTGCCTGGGAAATTGAACTCAGCGTTAGTCACAGTAAATTAAATTGGCATTTAGAAACTGCATTTCGTATTTCCTTTGGAAGGTCTGTATTAAGGGTGTGGAAAATAATCGATACATCGATGCGCACGTGCGCGATCCGAGTGCATCGGCTCATTCACTGGGTACGACGCGATTGACGGGTGAAATCGCGATTCATCACGATGCATTGATGGGTATCGGTAAAATCCAATTCAAGCGCCGTTTTATTCATTTTAAACGTCACATATCTGCCCTTTCCTAGGCGCAATGAATCATTGCTTTGCGTTTTGTGTTGAATACGGACGGTAGCCGTGCGTCACATACAGTCCAGAACACAAATAGCGAAACATTATGGAAGTTAGCGCAAGGGGAGGCGAGGAAACTACTATATTTAATGCAGCCGCAACATTAAAATCTTATGTTTGGAAATATTACGGCTTCGAAAAGAAAGATGTCGCACTAAGAAGCCATACAACGGCAGAACCACAAATATGCAGACCTACTTAAAACGATGGCACCAGATCACCGACAAGTTTCCCTCCCGCTCCCCCGCTTCCACGCCCAGTTCCTCGTCGGACACCGGAGAAACTCTTGGTAAACCAGGTCAGGATCAGAAAAAAATTGCCTCTTATTTTGGGAGTCCCCTTGCAACTCACTGTGACCGCGCAATGGCTATAACTAAGGCCACTGCTTATTTCATATGCAAAGACCTCCAGCCTTAGCGTGGTAGACAACGAGGGTTTCAGACAGCTCATGCACGTTTTGGAACCCAGGTATAAAATACCAGACAGGTCTGTGTTCACTTACAAACATATTCCCGATGTGTACAACAAAGTGAGAAGTGAGATTACTGTGTCGCTGAACAGTGCGCAAAGAGTTGCACTTACAGTGGATGGGTGGACATCTTGCGCTATAGATTCATATATATATATATATATATATATATATATATATATATAAATTATATTTCATATAAGACACTCAGTGAGAATAGTCTGTTTGTGTTTACACTATAGCAACAGCTGTGAGTCTCAGGTGCCAAATTGTTTACATTTTCTTTGCACAAAACCCAATTGTGAAAGGGCTTAAATAAGTTGTTTTACAAGTTCTACTCTTTATAAGGAATAAAGTGGTATCCTTTTTGTAATACCATACTGAATTCCATCTTTTTAAAAGCTTTTTTTCTTTGCTTATTTGCATCATGTTTAATTGCACAATATCACAACAAATTGCATTGTATCGTATCGGATCGCATTGATTTGAACTTAATGTGTATCGAATCGTATCGCATCGTGACGACGGTGAAACGTATCGCATCGTATCGCCAGAAAATTCCATGTATCGTTTAAGTATCGCATCGCTGGCAGTGGATCGTGATGTGTATCGAATCGTCCTCAGTGCTGAGATTCACATCCCTAGTCTGTATGATATTAAAGTGGTTTGATGAACAAAAACCTTGGTATGTGATAAATACGCAAAAAACGGAAATCAAGGAGGCAAGTACTATTTCACAGCACTGTAGTGTTTTGGGATTTAAATTTTAATGTTGGCTTTTTAAACATTTAAATTAAATTCCTTTTGGTATGGGCACTTCAGTTGCCTACATACTGAAGCCTTGTTGGCAACAGGTTAATTTTGGTAGACCTGTGCTAGAATAATGTATCATGGTGTCATCTGTGAGGATTCTAAAATTATGCACAATATCGATGAGGGTGTGTAATATATGCACTATTTCTATGTAGGCATGGTGGATGTAATTTTTGCTGACGTTGCCCAGCCAGACCAGACTAGGATTGTTGCCTTGAATGCTCACAACTTCCTGAAGAATGGAGGCCACTTTGTCATCTCCATAAAGGTACGCTGATGACTATCTTCAGTTATTCCTCCTAACATTGAAGAGGTTATGTTGTTTGTCATGAGATAGAAGATGGAAAAGAAAACATCTCTGTAGAAATTTGATAGTTTCATTTAAGGTTTAACTTGGCTAGAATTTTCAAACTATATTGAATGTTTGTCTGACTTCTTGCTCACAATTCGTGACTAAATGTGGATGACACTGACACACTAAGCTTGAGGAAATTTCCAGATATGAAAGTTGAAATGTCAGTTGAGGAGTAGACGCAAATTCATTTTGGGTTTGAAGTTATCAAACACAATACAGCAGGTGTCACCAACATTTTTGAGGGTGAGAGCAACTTCATGTGTACCGATTGGGTGGAGGGCTACCAAATTGATACACGTCTGAAATAACATATTTGTCCAAAATACCTTCAATAATATGAGGATGTGTTATTTTTAATACTTGATGATTTAAATTGTCAGACTTTGATCGTGTTTCGAAATGTCTCACAGTACTGCCAATGTTTGCATTTTTAAATCATAATTTCTACTAGCAAATCACAATGTCCAGGCACTGGCGGGCTACTCAAGTGGTCTTCACGGGCTACCTGGTGCCCGCGGGCACCATGTTGGTGACCACTGCAATACAGCATAACACCAGTCTAATGCTTGGGCGTCTTTCAACTTTAAACAGGCGAACTGTATAGACTCGACTGCTGCACCAGAGGCTGTGTTTGCCTCAGAAGTAAAGAAGATGACAGCAGAGAATATGAAACCACAGGAGCAGCTCACGCTGGAGCCCTATGAAAGAGATCATGCTGTGGTAGTGGGCATTTACAGGTATGTTTCCTACTGGGTTTAACAGCTCCATCTGCTGGACCAACCTTAAAGCTGAAAGGTCTCATCAAATGTGTTGGTGAAAATACTGGATTTGCAAATCTACAAATTATGCTCGATCTGGTTTATTGGTACTCGTCTCTCCAATGGTAGCTTTTTGCTCAGATTTCACCCATTACATATTTACTGTGTGTGTTTTGTAAGTGTGTAGAAATTGTTCTCATAAGGTTTTAGTTGTATTACATGAGCTTGAAATCTCACAGCTGCTCGATTGCCATAGTTTCCCCCACCACCACCAGTTTAATGTCTGCATGCTGCCCTGAGTTAGATCCGCCTTTCCTCTCATAAGCAATGTGTCGGCACATCAATCAGTCAAGCGCAGCGCTCATCTTCGTCACAAAACAGCATTCAGATTTTGGAACCCAGTGCCTAGATAAGGCACCCTGTGTTATTAGGCGCCCTGTCCATTTTGGAGAAAATTTAAGTCTTGACTGTAATTTAAGTCTTAAAAATATGGTACCTGGATTTCTGCATTAATTGGCTATCAAATGTAATCAGAACTTCATCCAAGTCACAATAGAAAAGTCTAGTGTGCGCACATCAATACTACATAACTGTTTTCCACTAAAATGGTTCTCGTGTATTCATGGCAGTTTACTAATGCTACGAGAGCTGAACAGCTATTTGGAGGTGGATCTCACAATGGTTTCTAAACTGTCCAGTTTTAAATGATGCCTTTTTCCGTCCTTCCTCAGACCGCCACCAAAGCAGAAGAAATGAGATGTTGACGGAACGCAGGAGCAGCTGTACCATGTACAATCTGTTTATTTACACTTTTCTGTCAGTTTTTTTTTTATTAAACTTTTTATTGATCTACAGACAAAAGTATTGTGAGTGTATATATATATCTATATCCATGGAGCACCATCAACTGCCAGCATCAAAACAGACATAACATCAAGCAATCACCCCGAAAAAAAAAAGCTTACACGTCAGTTTTGGGTGTTGGCTCTTCAGCTCATCACTGCACAACCACTCAACTTTCTATCAAGACCTGTGCTACAAAACATTTGGGGGCAGTACAGTTCGGTGGTCCACTCTTGTAAAATTGTTCATCTAAATTGAACTGGTCAATTTCTGCTCTGTTTGGTGTTGAACAACTGCAGTGAGTCGAGCTTTGTCTTAACACATTATGATTCTGAAGTTGGAGGTTTTTGTGTGACTAGTATTTTATTTTGTATCATCTATGTTTTCTGAATATACTTTTTATTCTATTCATTTGCCTTTGTCCCTTGCTTCTGATCCTACAAAACACATATTTGGTACAGCACAGTATATACAAAGTTTATTGTACCAAGTTGTTGACTCTGGACCACTAAATGTGAGTATGGCAGATTGTGATTAAGACCCTTCAAGTAACTTAATCAGACCAGTTAGGGTAGTGCAGTCATTACTGCCCGTGTGGACACACGGGGTGACTAAATATTGAAGTTTCATAGCAAGTTAACATCAGTTGGCAAGTATTACGTATTTTAAGGGGTGTGGGGTCTTGAAACAGTTGCATAATTGTGTTTAGTTTGTCAATCTGATGAAAGCTACTTGTAAGACTGTTTAACGACATATGCTCTCTGTAAATGAGACCCATTTTCATGTAGTGGAACGTTGTTGCTGTGGAGTTTCCCCCCAATGCAAGCTAATATGGTGGTTCAGTCATTGGAGGTACAGAAGACGTCCATCAAAATCGTCCCCCTAAAGTTCCTTGTCATCTCTGCAGAGCCATGACAACACAATCGAAGCCCACAACGTCACTATTTTGGAACGTTGTGACCTCTGACACTGAGGACTTGTTGATTGGTTTTAAAATGCAATTTACAACATGAACTGAGCAGGCTTTTAATCGCTCCCAAACTTTTTCGAGCAGTAGGATTGACCATGATATTTTTGCGAACGGTTTTGTTAATGGGCTTAATTTACTGAACATCCGTTACGATCGAACACATTTCTCGGAATCTTGCAACTGAGCCGTGGATTTGTTTTGGCAGCCATTTTGTGGGAATTTTCTCTGGAACGCGCGGGACCGTGCTTGCTTGGCATCGGGAATGCGCTCCCAATGCAGCCCCTCTCCTTCGACTGATATTAACATCACGGAGGGGCTGTCCAGCCCACAGCTAGCTTTAGCCGTGCCTACCAAAATTACGGGAAGTTTTTTTCCTTAATCTTTGCTTTTATGGTCAGTCAGTCTATTGGCTAACTCCTAAAGGCTAAAATGGGATGTATAAGCTGGCTTCCACTTTAATTCCAATGTCAATGTTTTATTAGCTTGCGTGTCAGCTAATAGCTATCCAATGTTAGCCTTTCACATAACTTAAATAAGCTAACGGAGTCATGAACGAAGTGGTTCTTGCTCTTATCGAATAATGATTTAATCGTACGTGTTCACTGGAAACCCTTCCAAGGAGATTACATGGACAAACTGATAGGATAGGGTTCGAGGTGTACGTGGTCGAGGCGGTGGGCTGCTCACCTCCCCTAAGGCACGGCTAAATGAGTTGCGCCGGTTAACAGCCCCCTCCGACACGCTCCATTCGATCTCCAAAGAATAAGAATTAGACGGAAATCAATATCCTCGGGATTTATCGTTAGTGCATTCTGTCGTGTATTGGGATTTCTCTGGCGGAAGACAGGCAACTGGGGAGGGGGACTCCGCTCTTGTGGACGGGGGGAGAGTGGGGTTCTGAACATGGCTGCTTCGCGGAACTTGGTTCGACACACCGCCTGAGGTAAGCAGTTGCCGGTCTTCGTTTTCTCTTGGTCATACACTTGCATGGGACATTGGCTGAGTGGCTCTTAGGCGCGTTTGAATATTTGTGCGCGAGTCTTGACGATCAATGAGGGGCTTATCAGCAATCGGTAGCATCATGTTACTGGTCCCTGTCAGTCGGCCTCTTGTCATCTCTGGCACTGATCATCGGAAGGGTCATGTTCATGACGGAATGGGCTGGATGTGATACAACAGATTGCTTCGGACAATATAACTCGTTAACTCCTCGGACTTGACAGTCTCGTGTAACCAATGAACCAGAGACGCGTAATATGATAAATGACTGTCACCCAGATTCACGTCATGCGGTGTCCTCTAAGATTAGCTATATTAACGCCGCCTCCATGCCGTTAATTGTAAGACTTTCTCCTGGCTAACCTACTGGTGAGTGGACTGAGCGAGTGGTTATAGCAGCACGTAGTCTGATTGAACCACCCGTGTGTGCGTTCAGGCAAGTTTCAGTCAGATCGTGATACTGCGACCTGCCTCAAGTTACAACGCACGACACCAGGCGTGGAAGAGGTTGCCGGCAGAACAAATCGGAGGAGGAGATGTGGAATTGTGAATTTTAGCGTCGTGGGTGGCTAAAATTGGTGGTCCTGTGCGTAAGATGGCAAAAATGATTGATTTGGTATTTTGGAGCTTCTTGATGTGTCACGTATGAGCCACACAGCTCCCCGGCTGTCCTCTGTACATTCCGCAGCATTTCATCTGCTATGGCAGCTAATTGCTAGTTGCTAGCCTAGCAACCGCATCAGCTCCAGCCCCTACCCTGCCCTGGAGTAGAGCCGGGAGATGGTTACTCCATGTACTTGTTGGAAGGCTGCTTGTCTTGGCCATTCCTGATGCTCACTGAGATTTCTGAACATAAATCATTGCACAGTGCAAGATGCTGCAACGCATATTCGTTTGGGTATTCTCAGCTAACCCAGTTTGTACTTAACAGCCTTGCTTGCTATCGGCTTCTTGGTTCATCCCGTTTTATTTTATTGCACTAATGTTTGTCAAGGGGAGCGTAGGAATCATTCTGATCGACGTGCAGTGTATTTCCAAGTTGCACGCTACACACAGAACCAGACTACAATCCACAGATGGGAGAGCTGTCAAGAGTGACCTAACTGTGTTCACTGGGTTTGGTGCCTTGCTCACAGACACATTGACACTTGAGGAAGCTGACTAGCAGCCGTTTTTTTTGTAATTGTCCATAATTTGGGGGATTTGAACTTTCCAAATGACATCCAAAGATGTGCTTTCTCTAAGTTCTCTAAGTCGAGTGTCATTGGACTGCTAGTCCAATTCATGGTGATATTTGTCAATCAACTAGTAATATCATCATTATAATGTACTTATAAACACTAATCAACATGTTCAGAGAAATGCTGGGTTTTTGTTTAGGCCAGACTCTTACTGCAGTGTGAGTTTTAGATTCTCCACACTCTGCTGTAATATTACACACCATCTTGAGTTTGTAGCTTGTCTTTTGACAACAAACCATCATTTAACTCGATTACTGACATGACAGGATTTACACTGTGCACAGTGGAACCTTTTAGGTCAAACATGATCCACAATCAAATCAACGTGATTTGTTCCAGGGTCAGACTGGTGCTCTAAGAACATTTTATTAAGGATGTTTTTAGGGCATTTTTACTATGTATGATGATTGCCATACCGTTTACATCCACTGGTAATATTAATAAACATCCAAACAAAAACTAATAATGAGGACATTCGAGGTGGCATGTGTCACATGTGCGCCTAATACATCTCTTTTTAATGTTTGGCACACAAATGAAAAAATAAGTTAACACTGTTTAAAAAAAAATCAGTTTTGGTCATCTTACACAAAATTATTGTAACATTCAACGCTAATACACTAATTCCGTTGCCTGTTGGTGTGTATTTTATTTTCTCATGTTTTTCTTTTAACTAGTTGTATTCTTTCTTTGGAGTAAAGCCCTTTTTGTAGTTTGTACAGTGTCTTACCAGTTTGGGATGACTGTTCTTGGGATTGATATGTTTCAATTGGCAAAAGTACACTCAACAAGTCAAATGTACTACAGTATTTCTAGTATC
Source organism: Hippocampus zosterae (assembly GCF_025434085.1). NCBI lineage: Eukaryota > Metazoa > Chordata > Actinopteri > Syngnathiformes > Syngnathidae > Hippocampus > Hippocampus zosterae. Next base: position 17,630,728 of record NC_067455.1, read on the forward strand.
TGGTCAGCCAGAGTTCCAAATAGTGTTGAGCGGGTATATTATTGTTGTGCCATTCTTACGTGTGGATACACAAACTGTAAAAGACAAAGCATACACCCACACAGGCTAATGTTTGCTTTGCTTTACTCCTCAGTCTCCACTTTGCTGCAGTGGTTTGTTTTTTAGTTACCTTTTTCTGATCACCAATAAAAGGAGTCACATGCCAAAAAATAAATACAGGACCCTAGTAGTTCACTGTTGTTGTTCTTTCTTTGCTTGTTATATTTACGTTCATTTTAAAACAGCTGTAGAGTGTGTCTATGATTGAATAAGGTGAACATTTTCAATCTACACAAAAGTAAAACTTAAAATAAAAAAATAGTTTGCGGGGCTAACTTTGTGCTAAGATCAAATAATACAATTATTTGCATGTGTTAAAAAAAATCACCAAGAAACAGTTGGAGTATACAGTGAACCCTTGTTTATTGCGGGGGTTACATTCCAAAAAGAATTGAAATGAATTCCATGAAGTAGTCGGCTTTTTTTTTTTTTTTACAATTATTATACAATACTGTACTATAGAATAACAATTTAAAAAATGAAAATCTGAACATTTTTGTACAAATAACTATGATCATTTTTAGAAATACTTTAAAATAATACAGTGGGGGCGGCCCGGTAGTCCAGTGGTTAGCACGTCGGCTTCACAGTGCAGAGGTACCGGGTTCGATTCCAGCTCCGGCCTCTCTGTGTGGAGTTGGCATGTTCTCCCCGGGCCTGCGTGGGTTTTCTCCGGGTGCTCCGGTTTCCTCCCACATTCCAAAAACATGCGTGGCAGGCTGATTGAACACTCTAAATTGTCCCTAGGTGTGAGTGTGAGTGCGTACGGTTGTTCGTTTCTGTGTGCCCTGCGATTGGCTGGCAACCGATTCAGGGTGTCCCCCGCCTACTGCCCGAAGACAGCTGGGATAGGCTCCAGCACCCCCCGCGACCCTAGTGAGGATCAAGCGGCTCGGAAGATGAATGAATGAATGAATAATACAGTGGTGCCTCTACCTACGAACGTCTCTTCATATGAAATTTTCAAGTTACGAAACGTCTCTTGTTACGAAAGAAATTTAAAGACACGAAAGCTAAAAATACAGAATCGCCTGTTTCTTGAAGCTCCGAGTTTCCTGAACGCAACATACTTATAGCTGCTCTGCCTTTGGCTATTACCGAGCATCATCCTGGCATCCCATTGGCTAAGAGGGACTTCTCCCGAATGTGTCCATGTGTGTAGATCAGTAGTCCCCAACGGCCGAACCGCGGACCGGTACCGATCTGCAGGGTATTTGGTAACGGGCCGCACAGAAAGAACTTTCCTTAATTCCGTTTTATTTATTTCGGAATACGAAAGAGGTTTTATTTTGAAAAATTACCGGATTCTCCGTTACATCCGTCTGTGTCACGCTTTACTCATATCAAGCCACGCTTCTCCGTCACGTGACCGATTACGCTAAAAACAAAAATGCTGGAGATCGCAAATGACGGCGGCCTTAAAAGTACGTTCGAGATAACTGGATTAAAGTTATGGCTGAATACTCTGAGATCACCACAATAGCACTGTTACAAATTTCCGACATCCTACCTGTGTGAGGTGTGGGGTTTCTGCAGCACGGGGGGTGTGGTGAGTCGTCATTCTCATGCCTTTTGAATTTGCGTTGGATCGTATTTTGAAGGCATTATATATTACCATAGCGATCAGTGTTGCGGCCAGATTAGACGTTCCTTGTGTTTATTATTATATTTCGAAAACACGACAGTTTTCATGCAGCTCATACCATATTATTTTGTTGTATTAATCCGCCACATCTTAAATGCTGGTCCCTGAAAATATTGTCTGACATAAACCGGTCCGTGGGGCAAAAAAGGTTGGGGACCCCTGGTGTAGATAGATATGTGTTTATGCAGCGTCCTCGTCATTTGCCCCTCAGGTCATGAGGTGTTCCGACAGTTTTACGTAAATGTGAATCACCTAGAAAAAGTGTTCACCAGTCGGGTGATCGCTCAGAATGCTGATGTTTTTGAAAGATTGTTAAAAGCTGACAAAAGCAAACGTCTTTGGATCAGTTCTTTCCAAAACGCCAGGCAAAAACCACTTCTGAGAGAGAACATGAACTAAAGACGGCAAAAAACGACGAGGATGCGGTTAAAAGTTAAATAACCATCAGTTTTTATTCTTTATTTGTTTTTTACATTATGCACAACTATCATTTATTGTGCAGTAATCTAATTGTAACATGTATTTGCTCCATATTTTGATACATTTTTATGCTTTAGGAATCATTTTTGTCTGAATTTTGTTGGGGTTGGAATGAATTAGGGCATTTACATGGAAAAGGCGTGTCTACTCCACTGTAGGGTCGTTTTCGACTGTAGGCTGTGGTGCCAGTGCCTTTTACCGAGAGAACTACATAGCTATGGGTAATTGTTGGGATACATTTCTGATTATTATTATTATCCATCCATCCATTTTCTGATCCGCTTATCCTCACAAGGGTCGTGGGGGGGGGGGGGGGTCCTGGAGCCGTCTTCGGGCAGTAGGCAGTGGACACCCTCAATCGGTTGCCAGCCAATCGCAGAAGCATTTTAAAACGGTACACGGACGTACGATAGTTTCTGCACTTAGCACGCTGCATCCCATGTCTCTGCGTCAGGTCTCTACAAAGGTAGGCAGTGATTTCCTTTTCACAAACTCTTGTGAGTTTGTCTACTTTGTTTTTCTTTTTTGTTCATGTTAGGGGCCGTTAGGGCTGTTGCTCATCATGGCGCGCGCGTGTGTGTGTGTGTGTGTGTGTGTGTGTGTGTGTGTGTGTGCGCGCGCGCGCGCGCGTGCGTGTGCGTGTGCGTACACACACGGTAACGGGTCAATCATGGGTGGTTCATTGCTTGTAAAATAGATATTCATAAAAGGCTGGGCACCACTGCTATATAGAGAAGAGACGTGGAGACATGTGTTGACATTGGTCTATAGTCCCTAAGCCAATCAGCATGCAGAACATGATGCACTGTAAAAACAAAACAAACAAATAAACAAAAAGCATTAAAAAAACTGCACTCAAAAAAAAATCTATGAAACAGTGAAGCTGTGAAAGGTGAAGCACATTATAGCGAGAGTTCACCGTATACATTTTGCATATAATTTACGACTGTAAATAAAACAATGATCCACTTTTCACCATTTGCATTTTGTAGGGCACTTTCTAATTTATTCTGGCTACAGGGAGTGACAAAAACTGATTCGAATTGGAAAAAACTATCTATCTATCTATCTATCTATCTATCTATCTATCTATCTATCTATCTATCTATCTATCTATCTATCTATCTATCTATCTATCTATCTATCTATCTATCTATCTATCTATCTATCTATCTATCTATCTATCTATCTATCTATCTATCTATCTATCTATCTATCTATCTATCTATCTATCTATCTATCTATCTATCTATCTATCTATCTATCTATCTATCTATCTATCTATCTATCTATCTATCTATCTATCTATCTATCTATCTATCTATCTATCTATCTATCTATCTATCTATCTATCTATCTATCTATCTATCTATCTATCTATCTATCTATCTATCTATCTATCTATCTATCTATCTATCTATCTATCTATCTATCTATCTATCTATCTATCTATCTATCTATCTATCTATCTATCTATCTATCTATCTATCTATCTATCTATCTATCTATCTATCTATCTATCTATCTATCTATCTATCTATCTATCTATCTATCTATCTATCTATCTATCTATCTATCTATCTATCTATCTATCTATCTATCTATCTATCTATCTATCTATCTATCTATCTATCTATCTATCTATCTATCTATCTATCTATCTATCTATCTATCTATCTATCTATCTATCTATCTATCTATCCACACATACATATGTTACCAATCATTTCATTTTAAATGTACCATCCTTGAAATGCATCACACCCAGTATATCAACATACATATTGAATTGTCTTGAATGAGATTAACTTGAATAGTTTGGGTTTTGGAGAACTTTTACATATTATTAAACATGATAAACACTACAGCCGTAACATATCGAATCCCTCTGAATCGAACCAAATCTAATTGTTACACTTGAGAATGTACCTTTCATGAATCTTATCATAGCCCATGTATTTAGATACCTATCGAACCCTCTTTTATTGGCTAAGTGCACCTCCCTAATTCTATCAAAGGTTTTCAGATTTTGAAATATTAGTTAACCCAATGGGCGGCCCGGTAGTCCAGTGGTTAGCACGTCGGCTTCACAGTGCAGAGGTACCGGGTTCGATTCCAGCTCCGGCCTCCCTGTGTGGAGTTTGCATGTTCTCCCCGGGCCTGCGTGGGTTTTCTCCGGGTGCTCCGGTTTCCTCCCACATTCCAAAAACATGCGTGGCAGGCTGATTGAACACTCTAAATTGTCCCTAGGTGTGAGTGTGAGTGCGAATGGTTGTTCGTTTCTGTGTGCCCTGCGATTGGCTGGCAACCGATTCAGGGTGTCCCCCGCCTACTGCCCGAAGACAGCTGGGATAGGCTCCAACACCCCCCGCGACCCTAGTGAGGATGAAGCGGCTCGGAAGATGAATGAATGAATGAGTTAACCCAATGTTGACACAAAATAGGAGGTAGCTTATACAATCATTTGCTAATGAGGCATCAGTGGGATTTGCCCCAGCTGTACAGGTTAGCTCTGTGAACCACTACCCTACCAATGCCTGCCGCATTATGTAATATTTGTTTTTCTGTGCACCAAGTCACCCACTAAGTCACCATCTAATATTGGTCACGACTACTTTGCACATTTGTACCTCTTCCATCACAGGAGATGCTTCCTTAAAATGTGCCAGTATTGTACAGTCATGCCCTAACTATTTATGAATTATCGCATGGCCGATTTTTTTTTCTTGCATTGTATTGTTGGCTAAAATTTTACTTTGGAGCGAGCCTCAGATATACAGCATCTCGAGTGAAGTGGGAGAAAAAAGGGGAGGGACACTTACAATGGACTTTTATCTGTTTATTGAATGGACAACCAAGTCCGCTCCTCAAGAGACCCTACCGTGTCTGTTTTATATAGTTATTTATATAGTTTCCCTCCACCAACACACCTGATTCGAATGATCAGCTCACCAGCAAGCTTTCCTTCCAGAATCTTGATAATGGTCCTTATCATTTGAATCGGATGTGTTGGAAGATGGAAACATGTAAAACAGGCTGGATAGGGTCTCTTGAAGCACCACTGGTATCAAAGATTTTTATCGTAGCTGAATGTGGTGAAATTTATTTATTTAATATTATTGTATTAGAACGTTTGGTATTTATTCAAACTCAACAGATTGCAGCTTGCCACATGTATACAAATTAAATATTGAAAATAAATAATATTAAGGCACTACATTTAAGTGCAAAACCAAGACACAGATATAAACTCAAATATAAAAAGATAAAAAAAAGGAAAATCTGGCCACTTAGTTTGAGTAATTCTCTGTTTTTGTATATGATTTCACAGTCAACAGAGATTTTGTCCAACTCTGCAACACTCAAACATTCAGTAAGAACAAACACAGTTAACTATATTCATTTATTGCTATACTTTATGTGCACATCGTTCATTCCCTGGGATGAAAATACTTTTTTTCATGCAATTAGGCCAGGAGAAGCACTTGAAATAGGCCTGAAAGTTTTTACCAGCTTATATGACTGAAATGTTTGGACGGAAGCACGTGTGCTCATACTTTTATGACTGAATACACCGAGTCAACGTAAGTACATTTCCAGGTACACATCCTTACTCCTCTCTTTCTGTGTAACTGAAAGTCAAGTCATTGTTCCCCACATCATGCACTGTCACGGTATCATGAAACAAAATTCACACCAATCATCACCAGAACCAACACAAAACACAGCCAACACCAAGTAAAAAGCAAGGTTGGGGTGATCTTAATTCACTTACTTGGTATAATGCATTTTAATTCGCCATTGCTTCACGTGTCTATTCAAATGATATCTAAAAATCACCATGGCATGTTAATGGAACACACTACATTGTTCCCAGGTATGATTGTGAGTGTGAATGGTTGTTCGTAAACGAGGCCTAGTCCAAAAATTTGAATATCATGAAAACGTTGATTTATTCCAGTATGATTATTCAAAAAGTAAAGCTTTTATAATGCATACATTCATTCCAGACAGACTTATACATGTCAAGTATTAATTCATTTTAATTTAGATGATTATTTTTTTAAACTAATGGGCAGCCTCCTCGCTGCCCAGCTTCAAAACCCTCCTTAAAACTCACTTGTATTCTTTGGCATTCGACTCAGCATGACTTAGTTTTGTTCTTGGTTTTACTGTTTGGTGATTTCTACCGCCTTTATTACCGATTTGTCAATTTAACATGCGTTGACCTATTGTGCATGTTAAATTGCTCCATGTACAGCACTTTGTATGCAGCGATGGCTGTTTGAAAGTGCTCTATAAATACTGTTGACTTGACTTAATAACAAAAACCAAATTCACGATCTCAGAAAATTTGAATGATACTTAAGACTATACAAAGAAAGGACTTTAAGAAATGTTGGCCAATCGAAAAGTATAAACTTGAAAAGTATGTACATGCACAGCATAGTTGTAGCTCCTTTTGCCTGAATTGCAACGTGGCATGGAGTCGATCAGTGTGTGGCACTGCTCAGGTGTTATGAGAGCTCAGGTTGCTCTGATAGTGGCTTTCAGCATCTTCTGGCGTATCGCATCTTTCTCTTCACAATACCCCATAGATTTTCTACGGGGTTATGGTCAGGCGAATTTGCTGGCCAGTCAAGAACAGGAATACCATAGTCCTTACACCAGGTCCTGATCGCTTTGGCACTGTGCGCAGGTGCCAAATCCTGTTGGAAAATTAAATCTGCACCTCCATGAAACTGGTCAGCAGCAGGAAGCATGAAGTGCTCTAAAATTTCCTGGTAGACGGCTGCGTTGACCTTGGACCTCAGGAAAACACAAAGGACCAACACCAGCAGATGATATGACACGCCAAACCATGACTGACTGTGGAAAAATTAACACTCAAGCAATGGATTCTGTGACTCCCCTCGCTTCCTCCAGACTATGGGACCCTGCCTTCCAAAATAAATGCAAACTTAGCTTTCATCAGAGAACATGACTTTGCACCACTCAGCAGCAGTCCAGTCCTTTTTGTTTCAGGCCCAGGCAAGATGTTTCTGACGCCGTTTGTTGTTCAAGAGTGGCTTGACACGAGGAATGCGACAGCTGAAACCCATGTCTCGTATACGTCTGTGCTTGGTGAATCCTGAAGTTCCGACTCCAGCTGCAGTCCACTCTTTACTTTGTTAATCTCCCCCACATTTTTTAATCATTTTGTGTCATGATCTTCTCCAGGGCGCGGTTGTCCCTATTGCTTGTGTACTTTTTCTACCACATCTTTTCCTTCCTTTCGCCTATCAATTAATGTGCTTGGACACAGAGCTCTGTGAACAACTAGCCTCTTTTGCAATGACCTTTTCTGTCTTGCCCACATTTGTGCAAGGTGTCAATGATGGCCTTTCGGACAACTGTCAGGTCAGCAGTCTTCCCCATGATTGTGTCACCTACAGAACTAGACTGAGAGACCATTTCAAGGCCTTTGTAGGTGTTTTGAGATAATTGGCTGATTGAAAGTGTCACCATGTGTCTTATATACTGACCCCTTTCACAATTTTCAAATTTTATGTGCGGAGAATCTTAAAAAAACTACTTTTTCAAAAATAATCCTATAAATTTAAATGTATTAACGCTTCAAAATGTATCAGTCTGTGTTAGTGATGGGTCCATGAGGCCTCATGAGGCGTGTCGACACACTGACACACTGTTGATACTGTGCTGATACTGTGTCACTGACCACTGCCACCTGCTGGACCTTCAAGATCCCTGCAGCCAACCCACTTAACAGACTGAACTGACTGATAAATTGTTTTGTATATTGAACATATAAAATATACAATTCGGTAATAAATTGGCAAAAGGTGAAGGTAAGATATAAAAAAGGAAAAGAAAATAGTCATCATCACAAATATGTGTTCAAAGGAGTAGAAAGAAGCAAAAAACATACCCCCGAGTCCTACCCCTTCTTATATATGAATTGATCATTTTTCTAAATAGGAAAGAAAGTCTAAATATCAACAAATGCTTTTACCCTTATGTATGCTGTACTAATACATTTTTACAACATTAGGTTTGTATATATAGTACATACTCTTTAGAGCACATGTATATGTCGATTTTCTCATATTCATAATGGATGCTACATTTCATTAATATATTAAATAATCTCATCAATGTATTTCTGATGTATTGCTATATTTCATGAGTATCGAATTTATCAGCTTAATTCTGATTTGTGTAGTTGTCTTGTACTACTCTCAAATTCATTTTTAATCTCAGCAAGAGAGTTCCTCATTTTACTGGTCCGTTTCAGAATCATTCCACAGATTTACACCTATTACAGATACACTCCTTTGTGTGATGTTCGTTCGTGTTTTGGATTTTTTTGTATAGATTAGTACCCCCTAAATTATGACAACTTTCTCAAATTTTAAAAAGCTTCTGGATCTTTTGGCAAAGGTTATTATTGTGTGCTTTGTACATTAATTGGGCGATTTTGAAGTCAATCAGGTCATGAGATTTCATTGTTTAATTTGATAAACAGTGGATTTGTGGGTTCCGTCCATTTGGAGCCAGTGATTGTTCCGATTGCTTTGTATTGTAGTTTTAGAACAGTGTTTTACTGGCATTTCCCCATATTCCCACACAATAGGTCAAATATGGAAGTAATAAAAGTATAAGGTGTACAAGGATCTCTTATTCAGCACATCTTTAGTTTTTGGGAGGATCCCTATGGTTTGGGATATTTTTCTTTTATTATCTATTATGTAGCTGCCAGCACGGTTTTGCATCTACAACTGTTCCAAAACATTTTCATAAGGTCATTCATCGATTTGATGATGAAGTGTATACAATATCATTCACATCCATGCATTCATTTTGCAACATTCAATGTGTTCAAATAATGTGAAGATCATTTGAATGAGGATGCTTGTGGGCTTTTATTTCACAAATTTTTATTGAGAAAAATAAGATGCTCCAATGTTTTAAACTTCAGCCTGTTGCGTCTTTTACAAGCGATTTCTCCTGCTGTGGAGAACACACGCTCACAAGGGACGGATGAGGCTGGCGTACAAAGGAACTCCTTTGCGAGGTGGGAGAGGTTTGGGAAAGAAGTGTGTTGGTCCTTCCAGTACAGCTGCTTCCTGGAACCTTGATTGTCAAACATGGAGTGGAGAGTCAACCAATAATAATTACTGATTGTCAATTAATCATCAACATAGCAACCGTGAAAAGATGAGTGAACGTTTGTATACCTGGCGTAATACTGGGTGTATCGCGAACTTCATTCTCATGCTTGGCC
>NC_067455.1:17955236-17965236 GCF_025434085.1 Hippocampus zosterae
CCAGGCAGGTGACGGTTCAGCCGGAGTAGGTAATCAGCTAAATACTACAGTGGCAACCTGCCACTGGCAGGTGAACAGGTAGTAGGAAACAGATTCACATGATCCACATGTATGTCCTATAATCCCACATAGTGGTAGCGTTTTCAGACTCTCTGCCTAGCTTCTCTTTGCAATGTTAATTTGCTTTGTCAATTGGGTTAGGGCGTGTTTGTACAGTGCCCTAGCTCCACTTCTTAAGGTGGCCTATTTTTCTTGCCTTGAGTTGCCTGAGTTTGTCAGTGAACCATGGTTTGTTATTGTTGATGGAGCAGAAGAACTTTGTTGGTAGACACATTTCCTCACAGAAACTGATGGATGATGTTACAGTGACTGTGTATTTATCCAGGCTACTGGTTGACAAGTTTCATAAGACGCCCCGGTCAGTGCAGTCCAAGCATTCTTGTAGTGCCAGCTTTGTTTCATTGGTCCACCTCTTCACAGTCTTGATAACCGGTTTCACGAATTTGAGTCTGAGCCTGTATGTAGGGATGAAGTATATTAAACAGTGATCAGAAAAGCCCAGTGCTCTGTGGGCAATAGATCGGTATGAGTCTTTAAGTGTCATGGAGCAATGGTCCAGAATGTTGTTTTTTTCTGATGAAACAATCAATGTGCTGATTATACATATGGGATGTATATGGGAAGTTCATGGTAAAATTATGCTCTATTAAAATCAGCCAAGATGATGAGGGGTGATTCTGGATGCTTTAGTTCGAGGTTGTTTACTTGGTCAGCCAGCGTTTGTAGCGCTGTGTGCACATAAGATTCCAGTGGGATGTAAACACCTGCGAGTATGAAGAACTCACGTGGTGAGTCAAAAGGCTGACAGTTTAGAAACAGCGACTCCATGTCCGGGCTGCAGTGGGTGTTGAGCTTCGTGACATCAGTGCACCATTCATTGTTGATATAGAAGCATATTCCACCACCTTTTGATTTCCCTGATAGCTCCATGTCGCGGTTCGCTCAGTGGAGTCGGAAGTTGGGTAGGTGAAGCGTGGTGTCCGGATGGTTTCGGGGAATGTGCAAAGGTTTTATTGGTCCTTGTGAGAAGAAGAAATTCATCCATCTTGTTTGGCAGACTATGTAGATTGGCAAGATCGATGGGAGCGGGTTTCGAAATCCACGCTGGCGAAGCTTGATTAGCATGCCAGTTTGCTTCGCCCTCTTCCTGCAGCGTTTCCATGCGCTGTACAGAGCAGCTCCGAAAAACCTTGTGGGTTTGTGCGCGTTGGTGAAAAATGTCTGAAAGCAGACTCCCTAATGTCTTCTCTTGAGTAAACGAGTGGCTTAAGGTTGCCAAAAATGAACGAAAATGACAAACAAAGACAATTTTAGGGAGGACGTAACTCGTGCCAACCCCATCTTGATAAAGTACTACTTATATGATGCATGCAGAATCAGCGAGACTACCCATTTCCATGTCACTATTATTCACTCAGTTTTTCTTGACTTGTCTTTTCTTTTCCATATCTCGCCAGAGCTTCTTAGTTGAGCTCAGATTGTAGTATACAAGATACATACTTGGGTGGTGGGAGTTTGGAAATGAGGCTTGTTTGCATTTAGACACCGCTCTCTGGGCATTTGGTAAACTCGATGAGAGGAGGGCGATGGGGGTGGAGGAGGGAAGTGGGCACAGAGAGAGAGAGAGAGAGAGAGAGAGAGAGAGAGAGAGAGAGAGAGAGAGAGAGATAGAGAGAGAGAGAGAAGACACTGGATAATATAAATTCATTATGTAAATCCACAGCTCAAATAAATTGACAGGTGGGTATTGCACCCGAGAGAAGCCGAATCAAGAGCATGAAAGCATTAGTCCCACTCACCCTTGACCTCCACCCTGGACCTGCTCCCTGAAGTGTGCCTGTTATGCATACTAATGACTCAAGAGAGGCCGTCTTAACAGCAACACTGCAACAGATGTTGTTTTCTTACACTGGTAGCTGGAGACTCTTTCATCCTTGATCTAACCAGAATGTAAACTATGCTGACAGGAAAACACTTGAGGTGTTCCTTGTTGGTGGTACCAGGTTGCGCTGGCACCACTGCAGACAAGTCTTTCTTCCAATAGCTGATAATTATTATTTATTTGGAGACATAAATTAAACATGTTCGGTGACAGTAGGTACATTGCCAACATGATTAAATGTTTTTATGATTATGATTTTTTTTTTAATTTCAATAGGAAAGAATGACTTAAAGTTGCTTAAAGAAATCCAACAACCAGGGATTTTTAACAAGGGGTTCCACTGTTCTGCTTTCACTCAAAAACACTTGACATAATCAGTGAGGTTCAAATCTGAACTTTGACAAGTTCATGTAATAAACATCCATTTCTATTGAGCCATTTTGTGTTGGAGTATCGAATGTGGTGAAGATACTTTACTGTCAATTAGTATATAAATAGTGCATCAACTTTATCTGTTAGCATTATATCTACAGCATAAGAGGTTACATGTTTATGCTCGCACACAACCCTAACAAGTACAAACGAAATGGATGGCTGGAAGGATGGCCGAAAACACAAAATGTACTGTTTTGTCAATTGGCCTCTGGGTCAAACAGGATCTTCATCCAATCACATTTTCAAATGTGTTTACCCTGATTGACAAATGGGCTGAAAAAGCTATTTTACCTTCACACAGAATTAGGGTTTTTTTTTGTGTTCCAACAAATCTATGATGAATGTATTTATCACGTCGAGGCTGACATAATAAATAAATAAAAGTCAATGATTTTGTTGAATACAAACCATCGTTTGTACTATTTAAAGCATTCAACACATTATTAACGATCAAACTGCAACTGTTTTTCACAATAAGAGAGCGAGTTTAAAAATTGTAGTGCATGGAGATGTAGTCTCCGTTTTACCCTGAATCGGCTGGAACAAGTTCCAGCTCCTTGCGACTCTGAACAGGATAAGCGGCATCGAAAATGAAAGGATGGAGGGATCCACTTCATAAAATCTTTCTTTCAAATTCAGCAGGCAAACTGAGGGAGGAAGAGGTGTCACGAGTGAGCAATCACATGACAAGTATGATGGTAGTCGTGGTCATAAGCATTTAATTGGCCCAGCAGATTTCCAGACAGGCGCCACTGAGTGCTGACCTAAACACTTTTGGCCGGGTGGGTGAGTGGGCGTGACTTTAAGAAGCTTCAAGGCCAATTGCTGGCTTGAGCTAAAAGGAAAGACAAGTGCAAGAGACAAACAAGTATGGGGAGATGAAAGCAATCATTGGCAGTAATAATGAGAAAGAGGAGCTGAACAGATGAGTGTTTATCCAGAGCTTTAGCCCAATATTTCTCTTGTTGTGTCTGCTCAGGGTAAATCCTTGAACCACATGGACAACAGGCTGCTCCACAGAAATCCTGAGAACAACTACATCAATCGGAGTCTTTCTGAGCTCTAAATGATTCTCGTTCACACACAAATGTTTTGTGCGGTGTGTGATGTTGCAGAAGTGGATCATTGTATACTTACGTTCATTGTATCACTCGTTCAAATAACGATAACAATAATAATGTGTTCAATGATTTCTAAAATGATTCAGAGGGGTCACTGGGCGATGTTGTCATTCATGAATGAAAAACGATGACATCATCCACATTTGTCTACGGACTGTAGAATCTGTCCTTCAAATTCACCTGACACTACCTTTGCAAATCGTCGCATATGGTTCCATAGGCGCACAGTTTAGTCAAATTTTAACCGCCAAATAGTCAGGGCCGCCAGGTGCATGTCAAATGAAAGGATAGGATTGCCAGCTCGACTGATTGTCAGGACAAAGGTGGCCACTGTGTCATATTTAAGAGGTTAGAAAAATGGATTCTCATTCAAATATTACATATGACCAAACTTGCTCGAGGCTGAAATATGCAATGATTGTACTGTCAGGGAAAGTCAATTTCGTAAAGCATTCTTATACAGCAGCGTTTAATACATAATGTGGTATTGCCCGGGAAAAAGGAGTTGCTGGGCAGTGTAATGCTGCAAGTTTTGCGATGTCATTTTACACCACTAAATCCAATTTTTTATGCAGCCTCCTTTATCTCCATGACGATAAATCACTTTTCCACTTCAAGATAAAAGTATCACATTATCTGCACTTCTTTCCCAATAAGGTTACAATCTACTCAGAATGCAGTTAGTTGCCAAACACAAATACTGTACTTTGCACTCCAAAAAAGGCAAAGGTCAAAAGGTTACAATGACACATTTGTGTTCTGCAGAGGGAGTATCATTTGCATTTGAATAAAACAAGTGCCAAAAGAACAACGGCAATAATAATGTTGATGATAACATGCCACAAATCCTAACTATGACAAGAAGAGTTTCATGGGACTGTCGCCACAGAATTAGACAGTTGCTGGATAATTTAGAACAACGTCATGCCTTGCTCTTGCTCATTTTGAAAAGCGATGTTGATACAACTAATACTATGAGTGTTGTGCTCAAGCTGTGATGGAAAGATAAAATGCAAAGATAAAAATGGGCCAATCGGGGCTCCTCCTTCCAGGCGTTGGAATCCAGTGGACTGGATTTGAAACGGCTTTCTTCCTTGCTTCTTATACTGTGGCAACAAAAAATATTTCTTCTCTTTCTGTTTTACTCTGAGAGTTGTAGAAGTTCATGAGAAGTTGATGGACTGATCAGATTTACTTCCTGCAACAAAACCATTACTCTACTGTAATGAGCTCATTATTATGCATGGATCGTCACTGAAGTTCATTACATACTGAATTAGCATCACGTTATGGGCATTTGCATCTCAGTAATATCAGCGAAAAGACTCTGACAAAGCTCGATAAAGTAGCCTGCTAGAGTTGGCCATTGCAGAGTAATAATCAGACCAAACAAAAGGAAATACGCAGTATGTAAATCAGTCATACTTATTGTCATGACCATTTGTATGTGGGAGCGACATAACATAAAACAAAAAAACATTTTTGCCTTGAAAATGAAGAGGAGAAGGAAGATAAACCTCAACCAAACCATAAGGAAAAAGAATGAGAAACTACATTTCTTCACACAATTTGCTACGGCACCTGATGCCAGCACAGCAGAAAATCTTCATTGAAACGTTGTCAAAAATAGTGTGGTACTTTATTGGATGAGGGGAAGTCTCTTATCAGTCATGCTCAAAAAGCCTGTCTAAGTAATTGGAAATGCTTCAGTGCAGTGAAGTAGTCAATGGCAAACCTGTATGGAAATCAATGTCCCACACAACAAACTCACACGCATTCTGGAGGCTTTTTCGGTATCAACCATAATCACACTGGACTGAATCGATTGCTAAGTCCCTGTTATAATATAATATATTCATGTACATTCTGCTTAGCCTTAAGAGGGTCACAGGCATCTGGAGCCTCTCCAGCTGACATTGGGCAAGAGGCAAGGATCTATGAACCAAAAACCACAGACAGACAGACAGACAGACAGGCAGACAGACAGACAGATGGTGTAGAAAACTTTTTCTTTATGAATATCAAAAATGAAAGTTATTTGTTTAAATCTTGGGATAAATATCCGCCAATAGTGTTAGGGTTAAGTAAGCGGTCCGCTGTATATGCAGACTGAGTAAGAAAGCAAAGAAAGAAAGAAAGAAAGACGGAAAGAAAAATAAGCTGATACTTCCACAAGCTGAGTGACCAAGGTGAACGAGCAACATGTCAAATTCGCCCCAAGGTCTCAAATGCAGAGATGGGGAATCCAGGTCCAGAAAGTAAAAAACCTGCGGTCTGCCTCAGTTTTGCTTCAGCCACAGGTGCTTCTACTGAACCTGAAGGTAAACCAGCATGTTTTCATCCCTGCTCAAATGGAACTAATGCCATAAAACACACACTTGATCACTTAAGACATCCAAAGGGGTCCTCCCTGTTCTTTGGAGAGAAGCAGACATTATTGTGGTGAACCTGTTGCAGAAGTAATAGCGGTAAAAGCAACAGAAACATTTTCCCTGATGAGTCATCTTGGCAGGTGAAGGAGAGAAGAAATAAGTTCCTGCAGGGAAAAATGTAATGCTAGCACTGACGGGTTTGTCGCCAAACGGTCTCAACTTCATTGCTTTTGGTCTGCAGACAACTTATACCGGCTACCTTCACCACCACACTGTATAAGACCACCACGGAAGCCTCCCGGTAATCTTGTTAGGGCCAATCACAACCATGCCATATTTACAAAAGCATTGCATGGCAATCCGTCATTTTTCTCTTTCCTGCCAGGTCTTTGTACTGGCCCACGCGCATCCACGTGTAGTGGTACTGCAGAGATCTAAGATGTTGATACAGTACTAAAATGTCCACATGCCAAAATCTACCAAAGTTACAAAACCTAAAACTGAAATGCGCTATTTCAACACATTCTGCAAGTACTCTGATTGAATATGCAGCTTGAAATGTGATAACTTTTCATTTGTATAACATTTTACCACCAACAGAAAAAGTATGTTCAACTACAGTAGAACTCCTCTACAACAAAATCATGTTTGCAGCCAGAAGGTTTTCACAACAGGGGACTTTTCACTCTAGCAAATTTGATATCAGATGCAAACACACACACACACACACACACACACAAAGTATATATGTGTACACGTTATTTTTATTCCAATAGTGTACAAGTATTAGCATACACTTATTTGACATTTCATATAGCCAGTGTAGAAAAAAATGCGAAAGAAATAGCGAAATTTACGATCAGCATTCACTTTCACTTACATCAATTTCTTGCATAATGTCTTTTACTTTGCTTCCTCCATCTTTCATTTTTATGACTTTTATCCTGTCTTCAATTGAAAGCTTTTCTTTTCTTAACTCCTTGGTCTGCAAAGGTCCATTTTGTCGCCCTTTTAGCAATGCAACGTTGGTGCTGCGTCTAAAACAAACAATAACAAATACTTCCTGTACTACTGCACATGTGTAAGCCACTGTGGTGTTTGCTGTTGCCGTTTCCGAGCTAAGCAGTAGGAGTCGCTGTGGCATGCTGAGGGTGGATTAGACTTTTACGGAAGGCTTGTTTTCATTGTAGTGAACCTCGTTGCGAGGCAAGACAGAGAAAAATATTTCGTATTATGCAACAGGGGGACTTTTCGTTGTAAGGGGAGCAGCAAAGTAGGAATGGTTTTCATGCATGAAGATTTTTTCACACTACGGTGTATTTTTGCCCATGTAGGTTTCGTTGCAAAGGGGTTTCACTGTATCTGGACTTTTAGTGGTGTTTTTTTGTTTGTTTGTTTTTTAAAGTATTTAACTCGTATATTTGTCGTATTATGTACATGTATATTTTGTCTATTTCAATTTTTTTGTTGTGGTATTGTTTCCTTTTTTGCCTTCTGTTAAAGTTACAGTATATAAAATAACTGACCTGTTTTGTCAGTTCTTGTTATAGTAAAATATTTTGCAAATATATATCTTCGGTCACTGTCAATCTTTACAGCATATGAAACTACGGTATGCAAATTGAGACGAATATACATTAGCAAAGATGTCATGCTGTATCGCCCTAAAAAGGGTGCAATCCACTCTGTGCTGCTTCAGTTGGCCACACCAGTGTGACCAGTGCAAAAATGAGTGTAGAACCCTGTGACATTCGGGTCAGAAATGAAAATCTGCAATAGTGTGAATCAGCAATAACCGAACCACGAAGTAGAAAGGGAACACGGCGTGTTATAGTGGTATATATGCTGTATCATTTATAGCGCTGTAACCGGTCTATGGCAACATAGTAGACAATCTGGATGAATAACTTTCACTGACAGTATTTATGTTATCTTCGGGTGAATAACAACTCTGATGTGATGTACATGTCAAGTAAACTACTCACTTGTGTCTGCAGTTACTCCCAGTTCAGCAAAGCTCTTCACTCGAACACATATGAACACCAACTTGATAACAACAATTAATCAATTGCCCCACACTTTAGGATATACCTTAGGGAGAGACAAATGTGAAAAGAGAATGAGTGGGGACATAAAGATCGAAGAAGTGGTGCGAGGAGTTGGATGACGAGTAGAAAAGGGAGGGATGGGGGGTAAGCGGTGGAAAAAAGAGTGTCTAGACAGCATTCATGATCCATCTGTCTGCCACTGCCACAGAAACAGCCATAGGCTACAGCAAGATGGCCAACTCCATCATGACAGAAGCAGTTTCAACCTCTCTCATCCTTTTCCTTTCTTTTACATCCTAATTTTCTTTTCTTCTTTCTCAGTCTACTGATTTCTCCCTTTTCTAATCCCATGCCACTCTTTATAGTGCTACCATCCTTTTTTAATCTCTCCTTCTCTCCCTCCAGCACTCATCTCTCTCTCTTTCTCTCAACCTCTCTGGCAGCACCAGAAAATTACGATGATTGTACTCTTTTCCCATAATGTTGGCTGTAGGCAATTCCAGACGGCTAAGTATTTTAAGTACCCAGCACAGGATTTTATTTAGTCGAAATGAAATGGACTCCCCTCAACAGTCAACCTGCAATAGAGGGAATAGTAAAAAGGATATAAGTAGCGTGCAGAGAGATGAAGGGTAGTGAGAATGACAAGAAAGTGTATGTACAAATGAGAAGATTGAAGGGTTCGCGGTGAAACCCAAATGTGGTCGGGTGGTGGGCAGCCAATGAGCGAGGAAATGATGAGAGGAAGCTGAAGAACTTGCCGGACATTTACACACCGATCCGGTGCCAAGGATGAAAGTGCTGCTGTTAAAAGTTTTCCTCCTCCTCCTAAAACTTGTTGAGAGGGAACGGTGCAGCACATCAAAGTAAGCTGGCACACAGCCACTGCGCTCCAATGGCGTCCTTCAGCCTCTCTCCCTCCAATCTCACTCTCTGTGTCTCCTTCTCTCCGTTTCCATTGATTCTGGTGAGTCGAGGGACCACTCTCATCTCCCGCCCCTGACAGAGGTGCTCAGTAAGAAAAGTGGTGGTAGCTGGGGGGGCTGGCTCATGAAAGCGGCACAGAGGTTCAAACAAAAACAGGACTGAAACTGAAAGCTTGGAAATCTTTGATGGAACATGTGTCAGACTAATATCTAAGAGTCTTTAATTCAAAGAGCAATTATTTTTACCCTCCGGCACCTGCAGCTACGTTTACCTGCTACTGTTACGGGAGTGCCCGTTGTTAGAGCCTTACAAATCGATCCATAAAACAGGATTGAAAGCTTTTTTTGTTGTTTTTTCCATTGGGAAATGTTGAATGTGAAATTATGCATCATTATTGCTATTTTAGGATTACAGCAACATTCGTTTCTGTCCAACTTGTGGAAATAAGTTCACACCACTCGACGAAAAACAGCCACAATACCATCAAGGCATTCCAGTAAGGAGCAAAAAGGAATCTGTTTTTTCTTTTTAAAGAACCGAGTATTTTTATTATGTTCATCTGCCATCTTATTATGTTCATTCTCTTGCATAATGCTGCTAGCTTTGCCAATAATCCAACTGACATTATCAGGAGTACCATCAGCCATAAAACACTGATGACTGTCGCATTTGAGGGGAAATCACTGACATGCCACTAATCTTTTCATAGCCACTGGAGTGGAGAGTTCCATGAGGAAGAATGTGGAAGATTAGTACCAAAAATATGGACCGAGAGCTCTCGCTGGGGTTCAAGAATTTTTGCTTCCATACCTTTGGGATGAACTATGACAGAGATTGGGAATCGGGCTCTCAAGCCTATCATCGGGGACCTTGACCAAATAAATGCTTTTCCGGATTCAGAAATTTCCATGCCACTCTGAGATTTGACAAATAATCTCGCACAACTCTAATTGCCCCATGGGGATAAATAAAGTTTTCTGAATCTGAATCTAAAAATAAAACTTTAATGCAACGGTTGATTCAAAAGGATACTAATATCATATTTCTTTCTCTTCACAGTTCCTTGACATGCACTGATACTCCCTTTAACGGATTGCATCAAGATGAACGAGTTCACTTGCATATTAAGTTGTAGGATTTTGCATGAAACAATTC